>NW_015505691.1:1164885-1178060 GCF_001515645.1 Sinocyclocheilus grahami
AACACAGAAGCTGCATCTGAAGTGGCATTAGATGCATACACTGTTTAATGCAAGGCATGAATGCTCTAACCTGCAGTTACAAATGCATAAATAATGTTTTGATATTATAATCTTAAAACATTGAATACTGATATTTGAAATTATTTAAAAATATATATTAAAAAAATATAAAAATGTGAAATTAAAACCGCCAGTAGGTGGCAGCAAGTCACTGTTAAGTGAGGCATTGCGATTGAACCGACTCATTCAAACAGTTGATTCATTCAGGAACAAAACACTGTCATGTTTTTCAGAGACGCAAAACAGTGCTGTGGCTTTGTTTGGAACCATTTTTGTTGGCGAAATGTAGCAAAAAATAGGCAATGTGGTGTCTAAAACGTAATTCTCTTAATATTAACTTCTTGATTATTGAACTGTTGTATAAAATCAATATCACATTTGATTTTGGTTGAAAAATTGCACTCTTTGTGTGATATTGATCAACTATATGAAATTATATAAATATATACAATTTCTGCCCCCATATCTTGAATTTGGGGAGCATTCTAAATGCATTTTATTATACTGAATCATGCAGTGAAAGAACACACTCTAAATGAGCATTCAGTCTAGCTAGTGTTTAAGCACTCATAACTCCTCTCATAATCAATAAAGCTGTCCATACACGGTATGATAAATTAATCTCTAACTTACATCGTATGTACATCTGCACTTTGTTGCTTATGATGAGGGAATTTGCGAGTTTCTGTCTGAACACCTCTGATTGGCTACTGCATTCCTAAGCTCAACAGAATCATGTGTGATTGGTTATAATGAGCAACGCTGTAAAAACGTGTAAAAATAAAATATCATGTAACATAACCAGGTCTAAATTTAATACAGTAATTGAAATTTCATTTGAAGTATTAAAGTTTTATTGAAAAAACAGGGTTTTATTGAAAAACCAGGGGACCCAGGGGAAAATAATTAACACAATCAGGGTTTTCCTGCTTTGAGATTTCTTTTTTTTGGTAGATACTGAAGTGGTCTTGAGTTAACGTTACGTGACTGCACTTGCAAATTTAAAGATTTCTAACTTGACTTTGATTTGAGAAATCTAAATTAAATCTAAATTAAATCTCGCTTGACTCGATATTACTTTATAAGAATTATAATTTAAAAAAAAATAATAATAATTTTTATGTTTGCGACAATAGCCTATACAAAAATGCAAGTCAGATCTATGCGGCTGCATGACGCTGTGCAAACACAGAACAATATAGGGGTAGAGAGAATCTATGAACAAATTTTGAGGTATGCACAATTTGCAACCTGAGCATGACCTCGAACTTCGTTCACCACATGTACAGTATGGGTATGCACCTATTTCTTATGGATTATTTGACTAATATCTAGAGATTATTAAGATATTTTGTATGTGTAGCTTGTGTTTTATAAACCTTGTTAATAATCATTAATAGCACGTTTTGTAGTTTCAATAATGTAACCAATGGCAAATTTAACATTTTGTTTAGAAACTTAGTGCTTTAAACCTTTCACACATATTTAGTTTCTGTCATCCTTTACTCTTCCTCATGTTATTCCTAACCTTCATGATTTCCTTTCTTAAATGAAAAAGAAAATGATTTTGTCCACTGTAATGAAAGGCAGTGGAAAACAAATCAAGCTCTATTTTGATCACCATTGACTTTTATTATATACAGTATGGACAAACATTCTTCACAATTCGAGGACACTTAATTTCCAGAGATATCGTCGACTTGACTGCACAGACACTATTTAAACTGAACCGAGCTGGACCTTGACATCACTAAATTCAATAATGAAATGCCTGAACTGAAAATTGAGTGTTTAATCTTGTCATTTTACATAATTGACACACTATTTTCCTATTTGATACTGTACAGTGCTTTGACACAATCTGTATTGTTAAAAGCGCTATATAAATAAAGGTGACTTGACTTGACAATTTATTTTGTAACATGGAAAAAAGAAATTCACACAGGTTTGGAACAACATATGTGTCATGTATTCACCAGGCTCTCCCGTCTCTCTCTCACACACACACACACACACACTCTCACAGAAGCACACATTCACACACGCTCTGACGCGGAAACACACACACACACACACACACACACACTCACTCACAGAAGCACACATTCTCACACACACAGCACTCTCTCTCACCAGCCTTCTGATGACCATCAACTGCCGCTCATCAGCTTATCAATCAGCCCTGCATTAAAGCACGCATAACTCTTCTCTCCTCGTTTGAACTTGAACGTTTACCTGCTATACTCACCATTGTGTATAGCCTGTAAGCAGTCATTGTCTCCAGCGATGTCCCTCGTTGACTCCACTTTGTTAAACACCTGCAAGCCTGTGTGTATCATACCGTCATTACCTGGATACTTACCTGTGTTTGCAGTGATGTGTGCTTTCTGCCATCTTCCCAATGTGTGCACTCCACTTCCCATGTGAAAGAAAAGGGCATTTATTATTACTCCTTAACCATTTCAATTAATAATCATTGCAATACTTACCTTTTTCTCCAACTGCTCAGTAAACACCTGTCTTGATTCGGTATCCTCTGTTTCAGTCTAGTTTATGTCCTGACAATAATGTGTGCATAAAGGGTGACAGATTTAACATTTTAATGGCTAAACTATTAATTTACCAGTTAATTACAGAGATGAAGTTTTTGTAATCTGCTAATAAAACAATAGCATTTAAACAAATAATAATTTTCCTCTTTTTTACCTCTGTTATCTCAGACAGACTAATTTCAGTATCGTACAGAAAAAGTGCACTCCTGAGTGCTATTCTAAAACTATGAATGCGTAAATCCAAATCACACTAAACAAATAGCATGATCTGTGGTTAAAAACCATGTATTTTACTAATATGCCTCTGTTATTATAGCTGTCTCTAGGGATGAAACAGATAACAGTGACAGTGATGTGGAAGAGATGGATACTCATCACCCACCTTCAGAAGCGGAGTCTGAGGTTCCACTCACATCTGACACTGCTCCAACTGGACCTGATGGGATATCTTATTTATTTTACATGTAAAATAGGCAATACTTACTGGTTGCATTAAAGACCTGTTGCCAATTGTGTGTCATTATAATGTGGGACCTTTGAAACAGAAACTGCCTCTGAAAACTGATTCCCATTTTCATATGCTTCTTCCCAGACATTTCTCAATCCAGATCTGAGGGACCCGTGCAGCCTCATATCAGAGCTTTCCCCAAGACAAAAATGGGCAACAGGAAGAGAGCTTTTAAAGATTCCTGGTACAAGGACAACATTTGGTTGGAGTACTCAGTAAGCAAGGACTCTGCTTTTTGTTATCCTTGCAGGCATTTCTCACTTCCAAGTGCACCACAATCTGTTTTCACATCAACAGCTGGATTTTCCAATTGGAAAAAAGCCTTGTGTAAGGAGAGGGGTTTTAACGCGCACTCTAAATCAGAGCACCATCCAAATGCAATGTTTACATGGAAGCAGCACCAGCAAGTTGTTAAAACGAAATCTTGCATATTAGATTCAATCAACAAGGAGAGAGAAAAGAAAATCCAAGAAAAGCAGTTGTATATCAAAACGATTGCTGATGTTCTTCTACTGATAGCCACACAGAATATTTCTCAGAGAGGTCATAGAGAGTCTGAGGATTCAAACAACAAAGGAAACTTCATTGCCATTTTGGAAGAGATAGCCAAACATGATCCTCTGGTAAAGAAGCGAATGAATGCTTATGGAAATTCTAAATACACTAGCAGTGGGATTCAAAATGAAATATTGGAATGCTTGGCAGAGATGGTACGGACTGAAATCATAAAAGAAGTTAAAGAAAGTGAAGTGTTCAGTGTCATAGCTGATGAAACCAAAGATCTGAGGAAAAAGGAGCATGTGTCTCTGGTCTTGAGATATTATTACAATGGCACTGTACATGAAAGTTTTTTTTAACTTTCAGCAGGCTGACAGCCTAGATGCAGCAGGGTTAAGCAGCATGATAATCAAGTGTCTTGAAAAGCATGGCCTTGAATATCGGACCAACCTGGTGGGGCAGGGTTATGATGGTGCTGCTGTGATGAGTGGGAAACACTCAGGTGTTTCCAAAAGGATCCAAAGGATCCATATGCCTTTTACGTACACTGCACTGCCCACTGTTTAAATGTAGTGCTTGTAGACAGTGTCAAGTCTGTACCTGAAGCAGATACATTCTTTGCAGTTCTTCAGAGGCTTTACACTTTCATATCTGGCTCATATGTACATCAAAGGTGGCTTGAAATTCAGCAGGACATGTACAGTGGCCAGCCTCGCGAACTTCAAAAACTGAGTGACACAAGGTGGGCATGTAGGTATTCAGCTTGTCGCAATTTGACAGATAGGCTCCCTGCAGTATTTCGTCTTCTTCAGGAGATTGTTCATGACAGTAGTGGGGATCGCTCAGTAGAAGCACGAGGCTTACTAGCACAACTTGATTTAAGTTTTATTGGTCATTTGGAAACCTTCAACAAAATACTTGGCCAGTCAAAATTTTTGCCCGATATGCTCCAGTCACCTTCAGTGGATTTGGCAACAGCTGTTAATATTGTTGAAGCATTGCTTGACACGTTGCAGCAGTACAGAGATGAGAACTTTTTTGAGGACATGTGGAAAGAGGTGGAGGAAATGGTTGCAAAGTGCCAAGTCAGTTTGGAAAAAGTAGAAAAGAGACAGCAGGTCCTGAGCAGCAAGTTGTGTGGATCCGTAATTACTTCCTCAACTGGTGCACGTAGAGAGAACTTGGGTGACAAGGAAGCCTTTAAAAGGCATATATTCTATCCAGTGATTGACTCATTTATGGGTGAGCTGCATAGGAGATTCTCTAAGAGAAACTGTGCAATTATGCATGGAATCCAAGCACTTCACACTAAAAGCAGCACTTTCTTGCAGGAAGAACCACTTTTTTCATTTGCTGAAATATTTGATTCAAACATTGAAGATTTGAAGCATGAGCTGTATCAGACCACAAATTACTTCTCTCATTGAATTTGTGGTATTTCTGGAGCCCTTTAAGGAGGTGTTTCATGAGGTTTTCAGACTGTGTAAGATAGCCATTGTAACACCTGTAAGTAGTGCTGCATGTGAACGTAGTTTTTCGGCACTTAAGCGGATCAAAAACCATCTCAGAACAACAATGGGGGATGAGAGACTGAGCCATCTAGGAGTTTTGAGCATTGAATCAAGATGGACTAAATCATTAAATATGGACGAGTTTGTAAGATGTTTTAGCAGCAACCATAAAAATCGCAGAATTGTACTTTTTTAAATGAACCAGGCACATATACCCGTTATAGGCCACATTTTACTTAATCCACTGTAAATTAAATCCACTGTATTTGGTCTTCAGAAGGCCAGAGTGTTTTTGTTGTGATTTGTTTTTTTGTTTTGTCAGTATTTACAGTTGTGAGGCTAAAAGGAGTTTTTCTTCAAATATCTTGTAGTTTTGCAATGCTGTGTGGCACAATCTAGATAATTTCTTGAATTTTGTGTCAAGCAAAGTGAACGAAATGTCCCAAATAAAATAATAAAAAAACAAAAAAAATTGAATGTGTACTGTATGTGATTTCTCTGAAGATAGTAACAAAACGTCCTTTGACACATCCAGAAACTTGGAGTCTAATTCCCCGCACCTGTCACTGCTAATCAAGCTCCCTATATCCTTGCACTCTCCTCGCTGTCACAGTTGTCTGGTCTCACAGTTGGCTATGCTTACTTACCTGGTTCCTACCTGTTTCCAAGCTCCCCTGATGACCTGCTCCTACACTCCTTTGTTCCCCGTGCTCCGCTGTTCTCCTAGGATTCCCTGAAAAAGGACTCATTACTCCTCACCGAAAAGAACCCAGAACCCTTGCCATTCCCCTAATACTCACCTGGATCAGTTGTCTTGCTTACACCTGCCTGCTCGGTTAACAAACCTGCTGTTGTGTGCACTTACCTCCGTGTTCCTTTGTGTATTTGCTGACACATTTATAAGTGAACTATAATTGTCCATGAAGGCTGGAAGTGAAAAACGTATATTCAGGTTTGCATAATTATTAGGTATGTTTTCTTTTACAGATAAAATTAGCCAAAAAAGAGATTTAACTCAGACTGAAAAGTCAAAAATGATTAAACGCCCATGAGAAGGATGCAATACTAGAATTTTCAAAGTTAAGGCATGACCATTGGACAGCTAAATGTTTATTGGATCAGCAGGGTCAGAAAAAAAACAGGTTGAGAAGACGCATGTTAGCTGCAAAAGAATGAAGAATTAATGTGAAGAATTAGGTGTGAAACCATCAGGAACCCTTTAGTCTCCAGCACCATCATTTTCCAGAACCGCAACCTTCCTGGAGTCTCCAGAAGTGCAATGTTTCAGATTCTCAGAGACTTTGCTTGGGTAAAAAATCCTAACGGCGCAGGACATAACGGATGGGCTTGAGTAACTTTTCCATGCTTGTGGCTTGGAGGAAGAATGGAAAACAAAGGTGGTCTCTGTGTGCACGGATGGAGCTGCAGTCAACGTTGGAGTTTACAATGGCGTTGTCCCCAAATTATGTCAGATGTTGGCGATCGGGGATTCCCTTGTGTACCCTTCTGTGTTTCTTGCCCCTTTTTAGTTTACCAATCAATGGTTTACTGGCTTTCACATCTCTGCAGCAAAGCCAAATCTTTGTGTGGCCAGGAGACCCAGCGCAGCAGTGTCCAGTGCCTCTACACCAAGCACCACTGTCTCTGTAAGTAATAGCATAATCCACATTGTATTATATTAAATGCAAGTACATAGTAGTTAAGGCCATCTAATATAAAGTGGGAGCCACCACTGTGATGCAGTTTAATTAAGCATCGGCCATTTTCAATTAATAGTCATAAATGGTTATGTTCATTAGAATGATTTTTGAAGGATCATGTAACGATGCTGAAATTGTGTTCTAATAATGACATTTATTTCTGTGTATATGCATGTTATTGTAATCTTATATTTACAAAATCTATTATATTTCACTTCATGATTGTACAGACACCATATCCTCAAGTTCCAGCCCCTGTCCACAGAGCCACTGCAGATGTGTCTAGTCCCGTGGAGCCATGCAGTATTGTGAAGTAATTTCATCTTCTATTGGTCTAAAAATTTAATTACATCAGCTGTCGCCAGACAGCTGACACAATTATTAACACTTTGGAAAGAAATTTATCTATTTTGTTCTTTTCACTTGAAGTATGTCTGGCGATGTGAAAAGGCTCACATGCACTGACATTTTGAATATGACTTTTGGTTACACTTTATTTTAAGGTGTCCTTGTTACAGTGTAATTATACATTTAAGTACTGAGTAATATAATATAATTAACTACATGTACTTACTATATGGTTAGGATTAGGGTTACGTGCATTTAATTATACATAATTATTTGTTATTATAATAGTAAGTACGTGTAACAAGGACACCTTGTTAAAATAAAGAGTTACCTGATTTTTATAACCAATAGTTTCTAATAGTTCAATAGTTTTTTTTCTTCTTTTTTTTTTTTTGGAAGACAGTAGTGAATAATTTGAAGTTATCAGTTTCACTGTCATAATAATCACTGTAATACCAAAGCTATTTCATTGAAAACAATAACTGCAATGATAGTTTTATGTGAAAGTAGTCATGGATAAATAAAATGTATTAGATGCGAGCCCTCTGGCACCGTATTTGAAAAAATACAGTAAGAGATTTAGGCTTCCTAATTGATGATAACCTAAAATTAGATAAGCAAATTAACTCAGTGGTTCGGGCTGGTTTTTATAATTTGCGTTTATTAGCCAAAGTTAAACCGTTCTTAAACTCAGGCTCTGAAAGAGTAATCCATGCCTTTATTCTATCACGGCTGGATTTCTGTAATTCTTTGTATTCTGGCATCACTGCCACATCTTAGTCTCGACTACAATCAGTACAAAATGCTGCGGCGAGGTTACTAAAAAAGGCAAAGAAATATGAATCAATCACCCCTGTGTTAGTTTCTTTAAATTGGCTCCCAGTCCATTTTAGAATTAAATATAAAATTTTACTGTTCGTGTTCAAATCTTTAAACAACCAGGCCCCATTGTATTTGACAAACCTCTTAATCCCATATAATCCTCCTAGAACATTACGATCAGAGAATCAAAAATTACTTGTAGTGCCTAGAACAAATCGCCTACATAAAGGCGATCGGGCCAAGACTTTGGAATGAGTTGCCTCTGCCGATCAGGTCTGCCAAATCACTGTCAATTTTTAAGAATCTGTTGAAAGCACATCTAATGTTGGTAGCATACAATGATTGAGGTGGCATTTTATATGCCGATGTGGTGTTTTATGTTGTCGATGTTTGTTTTTATTCTTGTACTTTTTATGTAAAGCACTTTGGTTCAACCTCGGTTGTGTTTTAAATGGTGCTATATAAATAAAGAAACAAGATAAATAAAATACTTAAATGAATTACCTTACTTAACTAAATGATTTGTCTTTTTTCCTTCAAAGACAGCGCCTTCTGGGGCATTATTGCAAGCTCCATCTGTAGTTCCGCTTCCTCGTTTGTGGCCGGAGACCTTGCCACCAGAGGATCACAAGTGGATTGGCAAAAGGCTTTTCAAAATGAGATAAGGCTCACATGCACTGACATTTTGAATATGACTTTTGGTTACACTTTATTTTAAGGTGTCCTTGTTACAGTGTAATTATACATTTAAGTACTGAGTAATATAATATAATTAACTACATGTACTTACTATATGGTTAGGATTAGGGTTACGTGCATTTAATTATACATAATTATTTGTTATTATAATAGTAAGTACGTGTAACAAGGACACCTTGTTAAAATAAAGAGTTACCTGATTTTTATAACCAATAGTTTCTAATAGTTCAATAGTTTTTTTTCTTCTTTTTTTTTTTTTGGAAGACAGTAGTGAATAATTTGAAGTTATCAGTTTCACTGTCATAATAATCACTGTAATACCAAAGCTATTTCATTGAAAACAATAACTGCAATGATAGTTTTATGTGAAAGTAGTCATGGATAAATAAAATGTATTAGATGCGAGCCCTCTGGCACCGTATTTGAAAAAATACAGTAAGAGATTTAGGCTTCCTAATTGATGATAACCTAAAATTAGATAAGCAAATTAACTCAGTGGTTCGGGCTGGTTTTTATAATTTGCGTTTATTAGCCAAAGTTAAACCGTTCTTAAACTCAGGCTCTGAAAGAGTAATCCATGCCTTTATTCTATCACGGCTGGATTTCTGTAATTCTTTGTATTCAGGCATCACCGCCACATCTTTGTCTCGACTACAATCAGTACAAAATGCTGCGGCGAGGTTACTAAAAAAGGCAAAGAAATATGAATCAATCACCCCTGTGTTAGTTTCTTTAAATTGGCTCCCAGTCCATTTTAGAATTAAATATAAAATTTTACTGTTCGTGTTCAAATCTTTAAACAACCAGGCCCCATTGTATTTGACAAACCTCTTAATCCCATATAATCCTCCTAGAACATTACGATCAGAGAATCAAAAATTACTTGTAGTGCCTAGAACAAATCGCCTACATAAAGGCGATCGGGCCAAGACTTTGGAATGAGTTGCCTCTGCCGATCAGGTCTGCCAAATCACTGTCAATTTTTAAGAATCTGTTGAAAGCACATCTAATGTTGGTAGCATACAATGATTGAGGTGGCATTTTATATGCCGATGTGGTGTTTTATGTTGTCGATGTTTGTTTTTATTCTTGTACTTTTTATGTAAAGCACTTTGGTTCAACCTCGGTTGTGTTTTAAATGGTGCTATATAAATAAAGAAACAAGATAAATAAAATACTTAAATGAATTACCTTACTTAACTAAATGATTTGTCTTTTTTCCTTCAAAGACAGCGCCTTCTGGGGCATTATTGCAAGCTCCATCTGTAGTTCCGCTTCCTCGTTTGTGGCCGGAGACCTTGCCACCAGAGGATCACAAGTGGATTGGCAAAAGGCTTTTCAAAATGAGATCCAAAGGATAGTCAGAGCTTCGTGATATCCTCCAGCTCTGGTATTACCCACCACAGCCAGCACTTATCTACAATAAGGCTCCAGCTCCAGGCAGATTCTTTTGTCATTCTCTTCAGCTGTGGATGCTGTACAAGCTGTGGAGGGTTAAGGTTCTCTGTCCCAATCCTGCCTGTAGACTGCATCAGCTAACAGGAGTTGGTCTGCACAAAAGGGCACGGCAGGTTCTAGACATTGTCAGAACGTACAACATGGTCACAAAAACCCTCATCTGTACCAAGTGTAGAGCCTTGCAAGTGTCCTGGAGTCAGACTGTCCTGCAACAGCTAGATCTGGGCCATCGCTCTGAGTTTAGAGTCATCCTCACGCGGAAGTAAGCACACTTTCATTTTGCATCCTGTTGTTTAGCCTTTATCACATATATACATATATATATATATATATATATATATATATATATATATATATAATATATATATATATGCAAATACTTTACAAATCAAATATTTAAAATACATGAATGTGTGTATTTTGCTTTTTCTAAGGTATGCCTGTGATATGCGGGTCATCCAGCTCCTGCGTGAGCGTAGTCTAGGCAATAGCCCCACGCAGGTGATCAAGCAGCTGCGTGAAAACCACAGTGAGGAGTTGGCTCCAGTGTCTGGCCCGGTACACTGTAGCGTCTCGACCAATCTGACACACTAATTTTTATTTGATTTAACAAATCAATTATTCATAAGATTAACAAATCGTCACAGTCCCCTCACTCAATAAACTGGATGCCAGGATTTCTGCTGAACACCATCCCCCCTTGGTCACCTATACCAACTGTATGTGTGTGTGTGTGTGTGTGTGTGTATGTGTATGTTAGACCAGTTTATGTAGGATGTTAGACCAGTTTATGTGTTTATGTAGGATGTTAGACCAGTTTATGTGTTTATGTAGGATGTTAGACCAGTTTATGTGTTTATGTAGTATGTTAGACTAGTTTAAGTGTTTATGTAGTTAATAAAACCTTACTTCATTCATTACTATAGCAATAGTCAGCTCAACTGTAATATCCAGTGATGCAAACTATTTGACTTTTTTTTTTTTTGTCAAATTTCGCCGTTTTTAATTGAAGGTAGGGCTGTCATTTACGGGCTTCATGAAATTCATAATTATTGTGACGATAATAGCATTTTTCTGTTTTGCGTTTTCAACATTGGAATACAACTAAAATTGAATGGGTGCATATTTTAAAATAAAAATATTATTTGCATATTGATTACTTTACAAAAAAATCAGTGAACAGTGAAGTGGGGTACGAGTGGTTGTGAATGAATGAAACACATTTGACCGTGTTTCACTCACACTTTCACAAATGTAATATAAACCATTTATTTACATTGTAATATTGCCACTTTTTTTAATCTGAAAAGATTTAACAACTTTCATAAATTGACTGAGTCTGGGCCCTGATTTTTCCCAATTTTCCTGAATAACTAGGTTTTTTCCCCATTAATGGTTATGATGTAATTTGAACATGACATTCATCATGATTGGACATCTCAATTCTCTAATTGCACCACAAGGAGGTGAGAAAGCTTCCAGAGGAGCGATGAGCGAGGATACATGGGTGTATCCTATGCGGAAGTCTTTCTTGTCTTTGTTTCCGGCTTTGCTACTGTTCGGACGCTCTTGCTTACTGCTCTGTGCTTTGCTCCTTGTTTATGTACTTTTCTCAGATTTTTCTAAGATTTTAACTTCACCAGATCAGCACAGTGCTCAAACAACACATTTTTGGCACAAACACTGAAACGAAAAACTTTTTGGGACTGGAATAATACTACGAAAAAGAAGACTTTTTGCCTCCTACTGCCAGCAGCTTACATTCCGGAGACGGGAAAACACAGCTGCCTACATTCAAACAGATGAGAAAGAAAATGCCTCTTGTGGAAACTACTTGCTGCATGAACTGCCACAGACTTCTACAAAGGATTGCGGTTCTTGAAACAAAGTTACTTGCTGGACTTCCAAAACAGGCAAAACACACAACAGACCATCTTCACAGACCCCCTCAGCATACAGCCGGTGAGTCCTATGAATCTAGTGAATTTCAACAGTTAATACCAAGTGTAGAGAAACAAGCCAAAACTGATTGACACACTAATTAATGTCACAAACAGGGAGCGAGACCCAAAGGCACTTGAGACTTTAGATTGTCACGAGTATCTCATATTGCTGCGGTAGCATCCTCTACCCCAGATACGGCTATGACAACGCTTGCAAACACTGGTATCATCCCACCCCCTATACATCCTGAGAACAGATTTCAAGCATTAATGAATGTGGGTGAGGAATCCCCAAATGTGATTGAACATGGATCATATCAGCCAGCAGTTAACATTGCTACTAACAGGTGCTCAAGGTCGAGCAGACAGTAGGGCCTTTCGCACCGCGGGAACCTTTTCATAGTACCAGAAATAATTGTGGAACTACCCACTTTTTGGCGTTTTCGCACCGCCGGAACTGGGTGCGATTTTAGTACTGGACTGCCTTTTTCGAGAACCAAATTAGCTCCTACTCTGGAGCAGGGTCTAACCAGCACAACTGGTACTAATCGTGACGTAAGTGGACATTGATTGGCCAAACGTGTACGAAAACGCCCTCACCCGCCATGATTTAAAATGCCGTGTAATCATACTGTAAACATTGTGTCAACTTATTTCGCAAGTATGGAGAACAGCGATAGATGGACGGACGCTGAAGTGCAGGCACTTGTAGCAAATGTAGCACTGCCAGTTGTCGTTGGAGATTCTTAGTCCTCCTTTCCGTTCTTTCCATCGCTTTACGTATACGTCGACTTTCCATGTCCATTATTGTGAAATCAGCGAGACACAACAAAAACACAGCTCCGAACACAGCATCCTCCATCCTCCTGTTGTTAACGTTGTTGTTCTTTGTTTCTGTTGTTGAACGCCGCGCACAAATGACGTCGCTGTCGACCGGCTTACGTCACTTCTTAGTACACACTGTCGGTGCGAATGCAACCCTTTAAATAGTACTGGGAAATAGTTCACACAAAATCGTCCCAGTACTTTAGTACTGTACATTTAGTTCTGGAACTAAAGCGGTGCGAAAGGCCCTT
>NW_015505691.1:1182290-1183881 GCF_001515645.1 Sinocyclocheilus grahami
GAAAACGCCCTCACCCGCCATGATTTAAAACGCCGTGTAAACATACTGTAAACATTGTGTCAACTTATTTCGCAAGTATGGAGAACAGCGATAGATGGACGGACGCTGAAGTGCAGGCACTTGTAGCAAATGTAGCACTGCCAGTTGTCGTTGGAGATTCTTAGTCCTCCTTTCCGTTCTTTCCATCGCTTTACGTATACGTCGACTTTCCATGTCCATTATTGTGAAATCAGCGAGACACAACAAAAACACAGCTCCGAACACAGCATCCTCCATCCTCCTGTTGTTAACGTTGTTGTTCTTTGTTTCTGTTGTTGAACGCCGCGCACAAATGACGTCGCTGTCGACCGGCTTACGTCACTTCTTAGTACACACTGTCGGTGCGAATGCAACCCTTTAAATAGTACTGGGAAATAGTTCACACAAAATCGTCCCAGTACTTTAGTACTGTACATTTAGTTCTGGAACTAAAGCGGTGCGAAAGGCCCTAATGGCATTCAGCTCAGAGCACAGCCGAGCCCAGGTCTCTGGTATTGGGTGACTATTATCAGAAACATCAGTAGCAGGACTACAACTACGTGCTGCTTTCCTCAAGCAACCTGTTGTGATTTGTAATGTGAACAGGGAACTTCGGAACATTCTAATGAAGCACAAGACTGATAATCGAATCATCATCCATATGGGGAAGAATGACATTCGAAAAGAGCAGTCAGAACTCTTTAAAGATTTTAGTGAACTTCTTGAAACACTTCGAAGACTTAAAGGGGTCATCGGATCCCCGTTTTCCACAAGTTGATATGATTCTTTAGGGTCTTAATGAAAAGTCTATAACATACTTTGGTTAAAATTTCTCAATGGTAGTGTAAAAAACACCCCTTTTACCTTGTCAAAATCAGCTCTGCAGAAATAAACCAGTTTTTTGCATGTTGCTTTAAATGCTAATGAGCTCTGCTTACCCCGCCCCTCTCTTCTGTGGTGTGACCAGTCCTGCTCTGAGACTGTTTACTTTAGCCACAAAACTTGCTAACTAGCACGTTATTAGGAATAGCGATTGCAAAGATTCATTAAAAAACCCTCTAAACAAAAATTACATTCTAAGGGCCCAAATTCTGTGCTGTCCATTTAAATTTTTCTGTATTCCATTTCAATGGTTTAATCAAAAACACATCTAATTAATTGAATTCATAAAAACAACTTAACTTAATTTATTAATTTGTATACAATAATAGGGCCCTATGAAATTTTAAACCCTTATATTCACTTGTGAAGTGAAGCTGTATCATATGAATGATTCGCGCAAGCAAACGCATTTAGGCAGATTGGGGGCGCATTCCCTTCACAAACAAAAGTAATCCACTGCGTCTTCAGAGGCTCAGATGTCGGGAGTAAATGACAAATGGTATGTTCATTATCAGGGGCGGATTTAGTGATTTGGGGGCCCCAGACAAAATACAGGAATGGGGCCCTATACAATTTCACACATTTACAACCTTGAGGTTCCTTTCACTGTTGCTCGCTGCTGCACGACCGTGTCCCATAGTTGTGTCTAATCTTTTAGATTTTTCATGTACATGTTATAAATAAAGGATTT
>NW_015505691.1:1184468-1215618 GCF_001515645.1 Sinocyclocheilus grahami
ACTAGTGTATGTGAATATTAAATGGCAAAAATACTATTTAGCTACTACAGACGACAACCGCGAGCGTTGCGCGAGCTTAAATAGCAAACGAAACGTGCGTCTGCGCCATTCATTCCGTGTTACACAGTAAATTCCGTTTTTATGAATAGATTCCGGGATTCCGTACCCATTTTCTACATCACCCTACTTTTGCTAAGCAGCACGTTCAACGCGGACGCACAGACGGCTGTCATGGTAATGAACACCACAGCAACCACTTGTGCGTCCGCACTGAACGCGCATCTCGCATATAAAAAGCATTTTAGGGGGCCCTTGGCTTTTGGGGGCCCAAGGCGGTCGCCTACCTTTGCCTAATGGTTAAGTCCGCCTCTGTTCATTATTACATCCAACAACAAAACACCTCAATCGCTATTAGGGGTGGGACAAAAAATCGATCCATCGATGCATCGCGATTCTCTCTCCAACGATTCTGAGAAGTTCAGAATCGATTCTGAGCTTAGTTTTTAACCAGATGCGCGATTACGCGAGTAATACTTTAGAAACACCCATATTCTGCTTGCTTCCAAATCCTCACACACATACACACACCACTCGAACCTTCCGTAAAATAATCTTTCATAAAGTTCGGAAAGGTTGAAGTGAATTACAAGGACATTTGCGGCCTTCATTGCACAGGATGCGCTGTGAGAGACGCGCGCTTTGTTTGATGTTACACTTGAAGTGTGTGGTCTCGCCCGTCGGTATTTTCCTTACAAATGCTCTACGAAGTCGTCATTTATGTGGTTTGGAATGCAGTGGACATACATTTAAAATATGAACCTCACTAACAGAAGGCTGCTTTCAATTTCAAATGACGCGCGCTTTGTTAGTGAAGACTGCTCGCGCATGCGGCTGTGCGCGACTCCGTGTACAGCCCAATTTATACTCTGTGATTGGTCTGCTAGAACCCCTCCCTCCGTATGTGCTTGAGTTTTGTGTGTTTATGTGCACTTTAATATATTGTAATGTTACACCTTCTTATATAAAATAGTCACTGCTGACTAGCGGTTAGCATGTGTACTGCACACTGATGTGGACAACGACGCAGAAGTATAAATAAAAACTGATGCATAGCCTACGGCGTAGGTCCGACGCAGAAGTATAAATCAGCCTTATGTGGTTTAATGCATTTGCGTCTCAAAATGGTTTTATGACGCAAAATTATTGTAAACACAGCCAGTTATGTCTTAAGGAATTAAACGGACAGGACAAACCACATTACTTCTTATATTTCAAAAGAGATCCGTGCGTGAATGCAGCTGAATAGATCTCCCGCTGTCTATGATGTCATAGTAAAAAAACAACAGTAAAGATGAAGAAAAATCACTCACAGATCTTGAATGGAAAACGTTCAGTTAAATCTTAAATACTGAAAGCACACTTTGTTTGTTGTTTGTAATATGTTTCTATGCTCCTCTTTATTATTTGCTACTTGCTTGTATGTTTAATTCTTAAACATTTAAGAATTGTACGTTTTAATTATTTTTTTCAATTTGTAATTTTAAAAAGTACTTAATCACTTATGTAAGGTAAGGGGGTGGGGGGGAATCGAGAGTCGTTCTGTAAATGGATTGTAACTCCCAGAATCAGAATCGGATCGTGAGGTGACTAAAGATTCCCACCCCTAATCGCTAATCTTGAATGGAAAACGTTCAGATAATCTTAAATACTGAAAGCACACTTTGTTTGTTGTTTGTAATATGTTTCTATGCTCCTCTTTATTATTTGCTACTTGCTTGTATGTTTAATTCTTAAACATTTAAGAATTGTACGTTTTAATTATTTTTTTCAATTTGTAATTTTAAAAAGTACTTAATCACTTATGTAAGGTAAGGGGGTGGGGGGGAATCGAGAGTCGTTCTGTAAATGGATTGTAACTCCCAGAATCAGAATCGGATCGTGAGGTGACTAAAGATTCCCACCCCTAATCGCTATGGAGCCATTCTTGTCTACGTCCCTGCTCCGGCGTCGAAACAATGGCGGTCGGACTGTTACAGCTCACTCAGGGCAGGTCTAAGGTAAGACGGCCGTGTCAATCAACTATCATGGGAGGGGCCTGCGTCTGTGTGACGTCACACAGACAAGAAGCTGAGAACGGCCTGATTTGAAAAAGGAGATATTATTTTTTAGGGATTAAATAAAAACCGCTGGGTGGATTTTTATCATTGTAGGGTAGATGTGTACACACACTGCCAACACACATTTATGTTCAAACAACATGTAAAAGTGAATTTAGCATCCGATGACCCCTTTAAAGTTAAGTCATTCATTAGTGGACCACTCCCAGCAAGGGGAACTAACATGTTTTCACAGTTGCTTGGGCTTAATACATGGCTACAAGAACCTGCAGTATAAAAAAAGTGAACTTCATCAACAACTTCAATCTTTTCTGGGGCCATAGACAACTTTTTAAACTGGATGGCCTCCACCCAAACAAACTTGGTGCAAGAGTTCTAAACAGATGCTCCGATCAGGATTTTTGCAGCCGATACGGAGTACCAATTTCTTGTCATGGTGATCTGCCGATACCGATGCCGAATCTGATGCTTCAAACTTTATATAGACGTTTCATCGGGCGCACGCGCCTAGTGTCCGGTCTTTTTATCAGTCTGGCTATGGCGCCGGCTACAAACGCAGTTAAAGTTAAGGTGATGAGTAGACTGAAGTTGGGCTCAAGTGGTTGTGCTGTGGTATGTGTTTCCCATACATTTATTTATTTGTGGTGGTCTCCACAATATCAAAACTGACCGATTTTCCAAAAGGCTTCGTTGAATAAACATGAGCACGTACTGCACGTTTAAAAATCTAAATGAGGCGCGGGTATTGGTTGAGCTCAGCGCTGCTTTGTGTACAGCCGTTACTGGGGAAACCTCTGTAAAGCACCTCCTGCTGGCAGAGAATGAATTAGCATTTTCAGTAAGTCCGTCTGATTTACGCAGCAAATATATTTAGCTTTTCCTATATCCACGGGTGCTGCGGATAATCCACGGGTCAGGTAATAAAATTGCGTTCTGATTATTTGCGGGTTGGTCGCGGGAAAGCAAAAGCACTTTATTTGGCCTTCCGGAAGTAGATGCATTTAGGAATCTTTAAGATTACTTACAACAGAACAGCAATGCATTTTATGGACGACTGTTTCGTGAACCTAGGAGAGGAGGTCATTCTGACTTTGCTATGACAATCTGGCGCTTCTGAATCAGCGACTGTTTTGTTATTAGTTTAAGTATTTGCTATTGACTGTTCAAATGCGGAGTTTTGCGCATCGTGTGTGTGTGCGTGCATCGTGTGTGTGAGAGAGAGAGAGCGAGAGAGACCAGCTTCATCACTGTGTCTGTCACGCGACTCTGTTCCCCTTTCAGGCTCTGTCTTTACATTTATTTTGAAAGCTGAAGCTCGCGATTATGGTAAGGGGCATTACATTTCCGACGAGTGTTTGCGGTGTTCGGCCAATCACAATGCACTGGGTCAGCTGGCCAATCAGAGCAGACTGCGCTTGTCGGAAGGAGGGACTTTGTAGAAAACTAAGCGTTTGAGAGAGGCGGGGCATAGAGGACCTACAATAATGTACAGTATTTGAAAACTAATGTGTTTTTTGAACATTAAAGCATGTCAACATATTCTGTTACACCAAATACACAAAATAATGATCTTTAAAAAAGCATCATATGACCCCTTTAAACCAAAAGACTTGCTTATCAGTGAATTATTAAAATGTTAATGCAGCCTCCTTACTGTTTTTCCCTCACACATTCATAATCATAGCTTCTGCCAGGTGCACTGTGGCAAGCTTTATGCTTGTGAGCGCTTATTAGGCTTTGTAGGCAATTAAAGGCTCATTATAATGATTTAAATGGTTTATTAATAAACGTGCGATTAGTCGACTAATGTTTAAAATGAACGACTACTAGTCGACCAGAAAAATCCATAGTCTAAGGCAGCCCTACTATATATTTTTGTGTCAGTAGGCTACATTAATGGCACATTTGAGCAGCATTAGTAAACCGTGTAAATATAAAGAAATGCCAAATCGCATGCAGGTTTTTTCAGACCGGAAACCATAATCGTGTAATAATTTATTTTATTATGATATGAAACGTCCAATTTTTCTTTCAATAACGTTTTTTTTTAAGTTTTGCAAGAATTTCGTGATAAACTTTTTATTAGTTGTCATAGTAAGTGATTTTAAAAGTAGGATGGCTCACTTTTTATAAGATGACTGAAAATTTTACTTGAATTCGTAGTTTATTCTTACTTTTGGAAACCTAATTGTTTTATAATTACTACTACTATTATTATTATTTTTGTTATTTCTAGAAGTAGTAATTTTGATAATAGTCAATAGAAAAAATATAACCACACACATTGTTTGTCCACAGAATAATTACACATTGTTAAATAAAAAGCGTCCCCGCACAAACCCCTACCTCCACCAGCAGAACCTCAATTTCAGACTCAGTAAAGTTTTTTTTCTTTGTGCACGTCATTCTCAAGCATAGAAATTCGGATATTGGCGTGTGCTCTTTTATATGGTAATGATATTAATTCGGGGGCGTTTACAAGGCGGAGGAGATCTGACACCAGTCAGCTGTGCACAATTTCAAGATCATTTGCGATTTATAAATGCCACATCTGGACGAAAGGCGTACGCACGTGTTTTTGTGCGCAGGTTCGTTTTCTCTGAATTGAACTTACGCACTTTTGAGAAATTATCTTAGAAAAAAATTTGAACGGTTTATACACAACATGTTATAAATGAGGCCCCTGGGGCCTGTTTCATAAAACAAGTTTACCAAATAAACCAGGTTTATTTCAGTTAGTCTGACTTATTGTCAGTTGATTTGGTTCAAAATACGTCAGACTAACTAAAATAAGCCTGGCTTATTTAGTAAACTTGTTTTATGGAACAGGCCCCAGATGTTCTAAAACATTAGCCACATTTAAAGCCAGACTCAAAACTCATCTGTTTAGCTGTGCATTTACTGAATGAGCACTGTGCTACGTCCGAACTGATTGCACTGTATTTTAAGTATTATGATTTTCTATTCTTAACTGGTTTAATTCATATTAAATCAACTTTTAAATTATTTTAAGTTTTTAAATTCCTTTTTCAATTGTTGTGATTATTTTTTTAATGATTATTTTAATTCCTTTTATGTAAAGCACTTTGAATTACCATTATGTATGAAATGTGCTATTTAAATAAACTTGCCTTGCCTGAAAACCTGAGGCAAATTATCATTCCCCTTCACATCGGTCATAATAATTGGATTTTATGATTTACCCTTGCAGGTTAAACAAACCATACATCTCATATATTTCAACATCTTGCTTTATCTTTGCTTTCATCTTGCTTTATTAATATTATGAATGTCTTAACCAAACTTTAACAACACAACGGATCCCTTGAGCGCAGCTGATGACACTTTCAAGTGACACTTGATTGATCAAGAATATTCCAAAGTACAAATAAGCTTTCCTTTGATTCCCCCATGCTCGTTTTCTTTCATGCATCCTTCTCATCCTTGCATCCTGAGGGGGGTGAAGCTAAGACGCAACAAAAGGAAGAAAGGAAAAGAAACGTGGATGCACAAATAAGGAATGAGAAGCACCCAGCATGTTAATAAGATAACAAATGTTATTCAGCTTCTGTCATTAGGAATCCCGTCATACTGCCTGACAGAGGCAGGGGAAGAGCAGGAAGCAGAAGTCGATTGAATAATCTTAATTGTGTCCTTCTCAATTCTCAATGTTCAGTCAGACTGTCAGTGTTACACCAAACAGCTGAAACACTGAAATGGACACATGCCTTCTTATCTTTAAAGGCAGGGTATGTGATTTTTCAAGAACACTTTAGAAAACAAAAGAGGAAACGTCTGCGGAACGATAAGGCAAGAAGTAGGACCCGTGTAAATATCTGATCAGCTTTCCAGCGCTGGAGAGAACTCAAGGAGCGGAGGCCTGCGATTGGATGCCGAGGTTGCTTTGTTTCTTCTCAATAGGTGAGTAACACCGTGTCTACAACAGTTAAAGTCTGCCTACACTGGACACGATCAAACGACCTTTGAAAACCATTTGAAATTTGTGTCAGCACGTCATAAATAGAACCTCGCAGCAGTTTTCTGTCGGGATTTGTTGCGCCGCGCCACTCACGTCCGTAGACACGGTGTAACATTGGTTTTGCTTTGTTTGACAGAAGGCAGAACTATTCGTTGCCTGGGTTGTGTACGTATATGTGGGGCGGAGCTATCAAAATAGGGGCAAGACCCTTTTGGGGTAGGGGAGTGTTTGTTTTGGTGATTTCAAATATCAACATTGGCTACCAGAAATCACTTACTCTGCCTTTAACTTATGATAACACACATCTTAAGACTAAATAAAGCAAAAAAAAAAAAAAACACCTGCAAGGCCAAAGAAAATGAGTAATATAACAACGAGCGGACATGGGAAATAAATTGAGAAAGATTAAATGAGACCATGCAAATGTTTGTTTGTGCTTTTCAATCTACACAAAAAAAAGAGGACAACGGAAATGGCCAGTGGCAAGATTCTGAGTTATTAAAACAAATGTTTGGAGAGATGCTGCTACACAGTGGAAAGAGGATGCCTACCATAATTGATCAATATTTGAAATTACAGGAAAGGAATCATATTTGAGCAGAAAATTCTGATTTTGGTCACATTCAGCTGCGGTGTGAACGTAGCCTTGATTTCACACAGACACGTATTTTCTGGTGCCATTTTAAATTTCTGAGCCATTTAAAACTCTTTCCACACAAGAAACACAAATAGGGTCTTACATCTGCATGACTTTTTAGGTGTATCTTTAAGTGTGATGGCAAAAGAAATGTTTTATTACACTGATCACAATTAAGTTGCCTTCTGCCAGGGTGAATGGGCAGGGGATTTTTTAAATGGCCCCTTTTTGTTAACTTCTTGTCAGACTGCAGTTTCTCTACAGAATGAGTTTGCAAATGGCGCTTCAGATCTCTTTGGTATGTGAAACTCTTCTCACACTCAAGACATGAGAATGGCTTCTCTCCAGTGTGAAGTCTCAGATGAGTCTGGAGGCTCACATTATGTCTGAAACTCTTTCCACACTGTTTGCATGTGAAAGGCTTTTCTCCTGTGTGAAGTCTCATGTGAGTCTTGAGGTTTCCTTTAAGTGTGAAACTCTTCCCACAGTGATGGCACATGAAAGGCTTCTCTCCTGTGTGAGTTCTTACATGATCTTTAAGGTGTTTACGGTCTGTGAATTTTGTTCCACACTGTTGACATATAAAACAGTTCTCTCTTGAATGAATCCTCATATGGTAAATTAGGGTTACTTTACATCTGAAATTCTTTCCACACTGACCACATAAGAACGGCTTCTCCCCAGTATGAATTCTCATGTGAGTCTGTAGATTTCCTTTTTGTGAGAAGCTCTTCCCACACAGTTTGCAGGTGTAAGGGCTCTCTCCAGTGTGACTTCTCATGTGGGCATTAAGGGTTGATTTATATGTGAAACTCTTACTGCACAAAGAGCATGTGTAAGGCTTCTCTCCCGTGTGAAGTCTTAAGTGAGTCTTAAGGCTTACTTTATGACCAAAACACTTTCCACAGTGATGGCACGTGAAAGGCTTCTCTCCGGTGTGAATTCTCATGTGCGTCTTAAGGTTTTTATTGAATTTGAAACCCCTTCCACACTGCTGGCATATGAAAGGCTTCTCTCCAGAGTGAATTATTACATGCCTGTTAAGACGATCCATGTCTGCGAAACTCATTCCACACTGATTACATTTAAAACTGTTTTTTCTTGAATGAATTCGCATGTGGCTATTAAGACCTATTTTACGTGTGAAACTCTTTTCACACTGATCACATGTGAACGGCTTCTCTCCGGTGTGATTGTTCATGTGATATCTAAGGTTTAGTTCTCGTATGAAGCTTTTTCCACACAGTCCACATGTGAAAGGCTTTTCTCTGGTGTGAATTCTCATATGGCTTTTAAGAGTTCCTTTTTGAGTAAAACTCTTTCCACACTGTTGGCAGGTGAGAGGATTCTCTCTAGTGTGAATTTTCATGTGAGCTTTAAGGCTTCCTTTCTCAGTAAAACTCTCTCCACACTGTTGGCAGGTGAGAGGATTCTCTCTAGTGTGAATTTTCATGTGGGCTTTAAGGCTTCCTTTCTCAGTAAAACCCTTTCCACACTGTTGGCAGGTGAAAGAGCTCTCTTCATTGTGAACTCTCATGTGTACTTCAAGGTTTCCATGTTGATTGAAACTCTTTCCACACTGAAAGCAGGTGAAATAACTCCTAGTTGCTTTCTTTTGAGCTCTTTTTCTTGATGAAGTATTTTTAGTATGTGGGGATTTTCCTCCAATCCTAAAACCAAGATGCTTCTCATCTTTCTCTTCTATTTCATTCAGTTCTTGACTCTCCTCTTTCAGCACTAACGGGCCTAGGTCAAAAAAGAAAAATACAAGTTAACGTCAGTTTAATGGCACAGTACAACAGACATCAAAACATTCATGTATGCTAGCCCCTAAATTGACTAAGCACATGAAATATGAGTTTCTTTTAATCTCATAACTGCAATTTATTATTATAAAAGAAATAAACTCTTCATCAATGTTTCTTCATCAGAACAGATTTGGAGAAATGTATCATTACATCACTTACTCACCAATGGATCCTCTGCAGTAAATGAGTGCCATTAGAATAAGAGTTCAAACAGCTGATTATAACATCACAGCAATCCACACCAAAACTCCAGTCCATCAATTAACATCTTGTGAAGTAAAAAGCTGTGTGTTTGTGAGAAACAAACGCAGGCATTTTTCTTTAAACCATTGGTTTTAGACAAAATATCGTAATCTAGAAATAAATAATCCATAATGATGCTTCCTGCACTGAAAAATCGACAGCCGTATTTGTTGTAAACTGTGCTTTACCTGTGCATATTTCTCTCTTGATTCAGAGAGAAATATGCACAGCCCCCCCCCCCCCCCCCCCCCCCCATAAAAAGCTGTGTGTTTGTGAGAAACAAACGCAGGCATTTTTCTTTAAACCATTGGTTTTAGACAAAATATCGTAATCTAGAAATAAATAATCCATAATGATGCTTCCTGCACTGAAAAATCGACAGCCGTATTTGTTGTAAACTGTGCTTTACCTGTGCATATTTCTCTCTTGATTAGACATAGAAAAACCCCCCCCCCCCCCCCCCCCCCCCCCCCCCACTGGAGAAAGCAATATTATGGATAGAGGACTTGTATTTTAGCCAAAAGCAAATGTTTGAAGTCAAAATTTTCTAAATGATGATTTGTCGATTACAAACACAGCTTTTCAGTTTACATGACATTCGTTGATGAACTGGAGTCATGTTTGTGACTTTTTCCCCCCAGCTGTTTGGACTCATTCTGATGCAGAGGATCTATAGGCAAGTAAGTGATGTAATGCTAAATTTCTCTGTTTTTCAATTAAGAAAATCTTATCTACATCTTGGATGGACCGAGAGTAAATTTTCAGCATATCTTAATTTTTGGGTGAACTATTTCTTTTGTCTTCACTTTCTTTAGGACATATTCCAAAAACTTTCAAGCTGACAGTTATCACACCCCTCAGCTCAACAAAATTTTTTCTAAAATGTATATAAAAAAATTAGCAGGAACAACTGAAAGTGCAAAAATCCCACACTCTAGGTGTCCTTATAATTGTGTTAAATTTTATACATAGACAACTCATCTTAAGTACATCATCGTATACAGTGAACAGAAATCTTAATCTGAGAGGTTGCTCTGTATAAAGACGATACTCATACACTGAATACAAATAATTATGACCCCAATTAAATTAAACAATTAAATTTTGCTCATTTAAATAATTTGTTTTGTTTGATTTTAATAAAGAATTATCAATTCGATTTATGCAAATTACATGCATTTTGAACCAAGCTATGTGAATTAAAGTCTGAAAAGAATAAGTTAGTTCTGGAGTATGCATGCAAATGCACCATTTCCTTGGCGCCAAAGGGAGTTTCCAGCCAGTTTCATGCAGTGCAAATTTCTTTTGGAAGGGTCTATTTACACTAACTGCCCACTAGACTTGTGCCGGTATTCGGTAATGCGATATATCACGGTAATCAATATGCACGATATTGTTATCGTGGGCAGTTCTAAATACCGTGAATAATTACAGTATATATAACAAATTATTCAGAATTTTGAATGCATTTTAAGAATACTTTTCACATCAACTGGTCAAAACGCACAACACCGCTGTATGCTGCGTGAAAGACGCGTGCGCACTCTGATGTAAACAAGCGCGGACGAGAAGCACATGGCGGAACATATGAGAGACGCTCTGGATGAAAGCGCACTTTCACTCTCTGACAGCAGGTGGCGCTAAACTGCAGAAGTAATAATAATAATAATTAATTTAACTGCAGCCGTTACCCCGGAAACCCTGTAAACAAAGCAGCTGCACTACTTTCTGTTCCTGAATCATGTTTAAATGATTTAAACAGCCATTCAGATTTGAGTATTTGCCATGATGTTCATACTTAAATATTTAGACTTAATAGGCTATTTATTTTCAAACTTTTTTTTACATTTTAATCTGGACTACAACATGCCCTAGATATTGTTTAAAAAGTATCGGGTAGGATTAGGGTAGGGAGGGCTTTATTGTCCCAATAAGGTGACATTCATTTAATAATTTGAATTAAAATTATAATTTACACGTTATTATTGCATAGTGTTTTATAATGTACTACAATACTGAGGTGCAGATAATTGCCACTATTTGCAATAAGTAGTATAAACAGCATACAATCCTGCTATTTTAACATAGTGTAAATATAATCTATAGCTATTTGCACTTTGTGTAAATTGCATCAATCGCTATTAAGCCCCGTTCACACCAAGAACGATAACTATAAATATAACTATATTAGTGTTCACATTAGTGGACGATATCGTCTGTTTATTCTAAGCGTACGCTCATCTGCCGCTTTAAATTCTCGAACTTGTTAAAGCAGGATTGATTCTGATTGGGTGTCAATGTTTGTATCAAGGGCTGCCCTCGATTAAGGATTTCCTAGTCGACTAGTAGTATTCATCATTTTAAGCATTAGTCGACTAATCGCATGTTTATTAATAAACCATTTAAACCATTATAATAAGCCTTTAATTGCCTACATAGCCTAATAAGCACTCAAGCACACGCATAAACACAGCACACCGGCAGAAGTAATGATTATGAACGTGTCAGGGAAACAGTAAGGAGACTGCATTAACATTTTAATAATTTGATAAATTAGCGTTTTTTGTTCTCGCATAGTGTTTTATAATGTACTACAATACTGAGGTGCAGATAATTGCCACTATTTGCAATAAGTAGTATAAACAGCATACAATCCTGCTATTTTAACAGTGTAAATAGAATTTATAGCTATTTGCACTTTGTGTAAATTGCATCAATCGCTATTAAGCCCCGTTCACACCAAGAACGATAACTATAAATATAACTATATTAGTGTCCACATTAGTGGACGATATCGTCTGTTTATTCTAAGCGTACGCTCATCTGCCGCTTTAAATTCTCGAACTTGTTAAAGCAGGATTGATTCTGATTGGGTGTCAATGTTTGTATCAAGGGCTGCCCTCGATTAAGGATTTCCTAGTCGACTAGTAGTATTCATCATTTTAAGCATTAGTCGACTAATCGCATGTTTATTAATAAACCATTTAAACCATTATAATAAGCCTTTAATTGCCTACATAGCCTAATAAGCACTCAAGCACACGCATAAACACAGTACACCGGCAGAAGTAATGATTATGAACGTGTCAGGGAAACAGTAAGGAGACTGCATTAACATTTTAATAATTTGATAAATTAGCGTTTTTTGTTCTCGGTTTAAGAGAAGTCGGCGACACTAACTCGTCATCTCCGCAGTAGTGACGCACCTGTATGCATGTTTCATACAGATTACATAATCTGAGAATATTTTGTCTTCCATTTGAGTTGGTTCATGTGAAAGTAGACATTTCACTCTCTATTAGGGCTGGGCGGTATATCGAGTTTGTACGATATATCGATGTTTTCTTTATAAGCGATTCGATATGAGGCAATACCGTTTATATCGATATACAGTAGTTTGATACGAGCACATCTGAAAATATAGCAGAGGACACAGACTGAGCTGCTGTGGAGAAAGTGCATAATCCAATTTGTTCAAAACATGTGACAAGCTTCATATTAAGGCCTTTAAAAATTGGTAAGACAGTTTATGGTTTCGTATATCAGTTTAAGCGGCTTGACCCATCAGATGCTCGGACAGAAAGGCTGCGTGTGCCGCTGACAGAGACACGAGGCTACTCACGCGATTTAATGTGTTTGAGATGTGCTCTCTTCCTGAATGCATAACTTACATTTCACAGGTATGTTCTCCATCTGTAAATGTTAGAAAGTCATGGACATATTTTGCTGTCAGGATTGCATGAGCCTTCTGCTTTGAAGTGAAGTGACATGTGGCCAAGTATGGTGACCCACCATAATTCCAAGTATGGAATTAGTGCTCTGCATTTAACCCATCCAAAGTGCACACACACAGCAGTGAACACACACACACACCGTGAACACACACCCGGAGCAGTGGGCAGCCATTTTTGCTGTGGTGCCTGGGGAGCAGTTGGGGGTTCGGTGCACCTCAGTCGTGGTATTGAAGGTGGGAGAGAGCGCTGTACATTCACTCCCCCCACCTACAATCCCTGCCGGTACGAGACTCGAACCCGCAACCTTTTGGGTTACGAGTCCGACTCTCTAACCATTAGGCCACGACTTCCCCCATTCTCCCCCATTTTGGGATTCTCCGCTAAACTTCTCTGCTAGACTTCAGAGAACGAGTGCCGCTGCACGCATGTGCACCAAACAGACTGAGCTCAATTAAATAGGTGTGCAATAATTCTGACAAAAATATAAATTTTGCTGAAATATTTGTAGTTGGACAATAAATGTGACATGTAGAATTTTAAACCTACAAGTAAGTCTATTTTTATGATAGCACTGACTGTAAAGTGACTAATGGGGTAATCAAAATAGCCTAACACAACTTTGTACTTTTGTTCTCATTTATTTTCATTTTTAGTTTAGTGAATTTAACTTCCGCTTTAAAAACCTTATTTTTGTTTTTAGATTGCAATATTACAATGTTAGAATGAAAAGTGATTTTAACCCTTTTTGCACATGATATAAAAGGCTTACATGGTTACATTCACTTTATTTGTTTTCATAGCCTTTAATATGTATTGTTTTGTTGGACAACATTAGGCGGTAAGTAAAATATATATATATATTAAAAACAGATTAAAAAAATTTAATTCAAATGCAAAAACGAAAATACCGAGATATATACCGTATATTGCAAATCGGCCAAAAAATACAGAGATATAAATTTTTGCCCATATCGCCCAGCCCTACTCTATAGATATATTTTTAATGTCTGTAAAGCAAAGATATACATGGAGTTTTGCACTCAAGCTCAACAGAGACCGAGACGGCAGAAAGCGCATCATGTTTGCTTTATTTTACAAAAGCGTGTTTTGTTGTTATTGAGAGTGCACACAAATAAACGTAGAGTCTTTACATGATTTGAAAGATGTTTTACTCTTATCTGTATGACCAAAAATTACGGATTATTTTAAGAGCAAAGGGCCGCATCGGCGCCTCCATCTGTCCTGCAGTGAGTGCTACTGTTCAGCTCCACACTCCACTATAGCGCACATTTCGCTAGGTTAACATTAGATTGAGCGGCCATGTAAAGTTGCTAATACTTACATATTTCAGATGATAAGCCATATTTGAGGTCGATGAATGATAGTCGAGGGTTTGGATGTCCTGCCTGATGATTACCATAGACTAGCCTTAAATGATCTGTTAGCCACGGACTGCGTGACTTCGCCTGTGGATTTGTTTTATTTTATTATAATTTTTTTTGGTCGACCAAGCCTCTTCTGGTCAACTAATGATTAGTCGACTGTTAGGGGGCAGCCCTATTTGTATTGTTCATCAGCTGGAAAAAAAAGAGTTCTGAAAGTGATTCCAATAATATTGTTTCTCTGTGCCTTTATCGTTATAGCTGTGGTGTGCTATTCTTTAATATTGAGAACCAAAATAATTTTTAGAACTATATCTTTATCGTTATCGTGCTTGGTGTGAATGGGCCTTGGGTATCATTTAAATTTGATCAATTCCGATTCTGCTTATCGATTCGGATTCTTTCCGATTCCAATGCGATTAAAAAGTTTTTTATTTACTTATTCACTTTTTAACGCCATGCCAGCATCAAGGCTATTTTCATGGCGATCTCTGAATAAATTATACAAGGTATACAATTAAAAAAAGGTTATAAAAGACATTTCAGATGTACGCTAGACAAAAATTCTAAAATACATTCAGGTGATACATTTTTAAACAAATAATTTAAACACCTCTGAATAAAACCATTGTCTATTTACATTAAAAACAGTACAATCCAATAAAATATGCTTCATAGTCATTTTAGTTTGGCAAGTAAGGCATGATGGTGGTTCTTCACCTTTTAATAAATATCCATGTGTAAATCTTGTATGACCTAAAAGACACCTTGTAAAAACAACTTGGTCATACATAGATTTAAAATTAGTAAAAAAAAAAAAGCACACTAGGTGCTTCATACATTCACCGATGCCATATTTGAGGACTGGATGAGACGCTCCCGTGAAAACGCCAGCTTCCCAGATGAGATGGCCCCTATCGGACACAACCGGCATTATAACATGGTCCCCTTTTTCCCACCTGTGACCAATGAGGAGATCTACGTCACATCTGAACAGCTGGGGTACTCCTACGCCATTCAACTTGAAGGTAACAAACATGCTGTCAATGCACATATTATAAGAATAATTTACACAAATTCTGTCATTATTTACTTACCCATATTGACTGAAGAGCACAATAATGACCACGACTGTCAAGCTCCAAATAAGATTAAAAACAACATAAAAAGCACCATAACACGGTCACTTTGAACTGCTGTTGTATGCAAGTAATGTTCTTTAATATTGAGAACCAAAATAATTTTTAGAACTATATCTTTATCGTTATCGTGCTTGGTGTGAATGGGCCTTGGGTATCATTTAAATCATTTGATCAATTCCGATTCTGCTTATCGATTCTGATTCTTTCCGATTCCAATGCGATTAAAAAGTTTTTTATTTACTTATTCACTTTTTAACGCCATGCCAGCATCAAGGCTATTTTCATGGCGATCTCTGAATAAATTATACAAGGTATACAATTAAAAAAAGGTTATAAAAGACATTTCAGATGTACGCTAGACAAAAATTCTAAAATACATTCAGGTGATACATTTTTAAACAAATAATTTAAACACCTCTGAATAAAACCATTGTCTATTTACATTAAAAACAGTACAATCCAATAAAATATGCTTCATAGTCATTTTAGTTTGGCAAGTAAGGCATGATGGTGGTTCTTCACCTTTTAATAAATATCCATGTGTAAATCTTGTATGACCTAAAAGACACCTTGTAAAAACAACTTGGTCATACATAGATTTAAAATTAGTAAAAAAAAAAAAAGCACACTAGGATCAGTTTCATATAGTTTATTTTCATGACATTTATCCTATTCCATCTGCCACATGTCATTAATATAAGTGTTTATCACAGGTTTGACATCTCAAAAAGGAATTTGACACTCAGAAATATTCAGTTTGCGTGCTCCTTTCGCAGTTATATCTGCTTTCTCGTTACCAGAAAACCCCATTTGACCTGGAACCCAGCAGAAGAAAATACTGAAGTTTCTCTTGCGTAAACAGTCTGCTTTGGCTTTAACATTTTCAAGTGCTTGAAGGCAGGATCTTGAATATTTAAAAAATGTGTAAATTTTCTATATTTTCCAATGGCAGTAGTGATTAAAAAATAAGTCAAATATTTAGATATCAAACATACACACTTATCCCAGGGGGTATTCCAGAAAGCAGGTTATGTGACACACCCAGGTATGTTTAAGGGTAAGCAAGCGGATAAACTCGGAAGCTTTCGGATCCAAAAACGGAGGTAACTTTCAGGGTATGTAAGTAGCCATAGCAACTTATTCTCTGAACATAACCTGCTCCGGAGTAGGTTATGGTTCAGGGTTAGTTCACTTCAGCACTAATATATATACACACATTTTAATTATATATATATATATATATATATATATATAGAGAGAGAGAGAGAGAGAGAGAGAGATAGTTGTATGATGATATGTGAATTATAAACACTATTACAAGTACTACATAAAGTAATGTTTTATTTATAACCCGTTATTTTATTACGGGTTAATATAATAATAAACATATAATGCAATGCTGATTAAAAGATGAAGAAATAAAGGCTCCTCGGAAGATGTGAGATGTTCTGGAGGCTTGTGATGATTATTCCTCCGCTGAGGAACAGTGAAAGTAAAGCTTCTGGAAACAAACGCCCCTCAAAAGATCCTGATGATAAGAGACTCTAAAAAATGACTGATGGAGAATCAAGTAAAGCAGAGCTGCTTCAGTCCAGTAAATGTTCATCTGGAAATATGACTGCAGTTATTCTGACGTTTACTTGATAAAAATCAGTCAAGATTTGACAGCAGAAAGACACGAGAAGCAGCAGCTGAAGCTGGATGTTTGTACAATTACACTAAAAGAGCTTTGACTGGATAAAACGCTCTAAACCAGGGGTTCTCAAAGTCTACATTCAAAGGTCCAAATCTGAATTTTCATCAGTGTCAAAGGTCCGGACCGGAATAATTGGTTATTACAAAACTTGTTTTTAATGCATATGCATAACAAATAAACATTCATTTAAAAAAATAATAAAAGTGCAAAAGTGGCAAAACAATTAATATAAGTGTCAGCAATAGAGGTTGACCGATAAGGGTTTTTCTCTGGCCGATGCCGATATTTAGAAATCAGGGCAGCCGACGGCCGATATATGATGCTGATTTTTTTTGGCCGATTTATTTTTTATTTTTTTCCTTTATCTCATAAAAGCAAGTTTGAATAAATTATTATTGTAGGGCACAAGATGGTAATAGTAGTAGTAGTAATAATAACAATAATTTAATTAATAATAATTATTAGTAGTAGTAGTAGCCTAATTCATAGTAATAATACATGGCTCAAAGCACCATCTCAAAACCGTTCTGAAGCATGCTTTTTGTTTATGTTTGCTGACAGACACCAGTGTTTCCCACAGACTTGCAAATGCAGCTGTAATCAAATACAAAACGCTAGGAAAGACAAAATGAAAATGACATCAAAACTTTTCTGAAGACGGTCGGTTCTTTTCAATTATACATTCATATAAAAACACCCGCGCTGCATTTTAATTTTGAAACGTGCAGTGCTCAGTTTATTCAACGAAGTAGTTAGAATCCTTTTGGAAAATCTATTTGTGGGGGTCAGTTTTGATTTTGTGATGGGCCGCCACAAATAACTCAATGTATGGGAAACACTGGACACTGCTATAAGTCAAATGTCCATAATCTAAGTGATAAAAAAAATAAATAACTAAATAAAAATAAAAAAACTAATATTAGTGGTGAAATGTCGTCCGATTATGTCAAATGTCATACGCCCACTGGATGTCATGACAACAAATGTCATGAAGGAAAAGTTTCAATATCTCGCCTTCGCTTTCATTTCGGACCATCTCCAAACAGACATTAAAAAACTAAACATATGATTTACAAGTTTAACATGCGTTTATCAAAGTAGGAAATTTGTGTTCTTGAAATACGAAATGGAGGCGGGTCAGGACTGAATTCCCTTTGAGAATTTGGGACTTTGAGAAGCACTGCTCTAAACTACCAATCAGAGACAGAAGACATTACAGGTTATTTTATTTATTCTATTGTCATAAAATAATTAATATCGATATATATTAATTATAAGACACTATTATAACAAGGTAATGTTTATTTTATTCTAATATGCTTACTATATTTTATTGTCATAGATCTGCATTTTCTATAATATATTTCTATAGTAAAAATACATGTGATATTTCTTATTATATAGTTAGCATCAAACAAACAATATTGTTCTTATTCTCAGTGATTAAACGAAAAAAATGAGACTAAAGATTGCACAGCCATCAATTAGGTGGCGATATGCACTACGCATGTAAATGACCATTAAACAAAAGAAGAAAGCAAGAAGCAGTATGGCACGCTTTTTCTTAGCGTCCGTTTCCATAATGGCTCATCGATTCGTCGCTCTGTTGAGAATGTCTTGTGTGTTAACCAGGAACATACTCTGGGTTGAATGAACTTACTCCCGAACGCATTTTTGGAACCAGCTTACCATGAGTAAGTAAGGTTTGGGTTAATCAACCGAGAGTTCAGGGTTTAGCAGATGGTAAGTTAACCCTGCTTTCTGGAATACCCCCCCCCCCAGTACTTCTGTGATTATTTGATATGCTAACAGAAATAGGTTGAAAAGACTGTGACGCTGTTTCATTCATATGACAACTGCTCTCTTTAGGTCAGCGGCAGCGTGAATGCAGATTTAAATGTTCAAATCACACTGATGTGATTGTAAGCTGCATGGACGAACCAAGTGATCACAACGAATGTTGTGATCGCACACGTCAAAGGTTAAGGAATGAAACAGATGAATCATTGTAATTTAGGAATAGAATCACAATGGTGTTTGAATCTTGTTCTGTTAAATTAAAGTGCTTTGTCATGTTGGTAGTGACACCTCTCTTGCAACATGTTTAGCTTATCACAAATATTATACTTGGCTTTTTCGACTTCTGATCGCAAGTGTAGCCAAACTTTGGCTAGTTTGATTATTAACTTGATGGATGTATTTGGCTTTTTGTGTTTGAACAAACTCAATATATTCGCTTAAGGGTTGAATAACCCGGTAGAAAAATGTCAATCGTTTTGCGTGATGTAATGACATGATGCTTAAAGGCGTTTTAAGAATTGTGGTTTAAAAACAAATGGTTTTAAACTATTCATGGACATTAAGCAGCGGGGCAGAATTCTTGTTGGTAAATGTGTACGTTAAGACGGTTTCAGCCTGATACACGCAGCACCCACCTGCTCGTACAGTACTAAATTGGAGTTATTTTTCGCGCCTTGTGCTTAAACGTTCAAATACACATAGTTATGTGTCAAAATGCCAGTCTTTGCGAGTATCTTCGTCAACACAGTCAGTTGTGCCTTACATTAATGTTAATAGTTAAAGATAACGCATGTGTAGTAGTAGGCTATATGAGATCCTGGCATTATATGATCTTCACCCAAAAATGGAAATACTGTCATCATTTACTCACCCTCAAGTTGTTCTAAGCCTGTATGAATATCTTTGTTCTCCTCAACAAAACAGAAGATATTTTGAAGAATATTCATAACCAGAAAGTTTCTGGTCCCCATTGACTCCCAATAGTGTTTTGTTTTTTTGGTTACCAGTATTGTCCCAAATATATTCTTTTGCATTCAACAGCAGAGGGAAACTCATACAGGTTTAGAACAACAACAAAATAATTTTCATTTTTGGGTGAACTATTCCTCTAAATATAGCTGCTGTTGCCATGTGTGTCAATAATGTAAATCAAACATCAGGGAAAAAAAATCTCTCACTGTCCTTGACCGAATCACTTTGGTAAAATAAGTAAGAATTAATGTATACTGAATTTATACAGTGAAGACTACTCAGTCTATTTGTACATTTACTTTATACAACATAATATTTTTTTTTATATATATTTTTCCAAGTAGGTTGATTTCGTATGCATCTTTGTGCTTTTATAATTTGTGACTGTTTACTTGTTCAGTAAGCTTTGTTTTACTTGAGCTAGTATTTTTTTGTGATATTGAAATTGGTAACAAAAATTATGAAATTTCAGTGCATCAAAAAATTGACAGCATAAAAATCCTATTTATTATATATATATATATATATATATATATATATATATATATACAGTGGGTACGGAAAGTATTCAGACCCCCTTATATATAATTATTGTGATGGGGGGGCCCTGCAGTAAGTCATAGCCCCAGGGTCCAGTGAAGTCTTAATGCGGCCCTGCTAATCGCTACTTGCATTTACAGTAAATAGCATCCTTTGCTATCGCTATGTACACTTTTGGGCAAATAGCCGCTGCCATTTCTTTCCAGTCCCGGAGTTTTATGGTTCTATTGATTTGCATAGTATGTAATATTTTAAATTATGCAGCACCATTTATTACAGTAAATAGTTTGTTGTCTGTATAAAGAATATAAAATGCTCTGGTTCACAACGTGTCTTTCAACAAATTCCACAGCGACCAACTGTCACATCCTACTTCACACATACAATTTTACAAATACAGGGTATATACAGGAATCATGAGTTAAATTTACTACCTTTTAAGACCTTTTTAAAGACTCTTTCCATACATTTTAAGATCTCATCACGACTCCAAGTTTTAACCGATTACATCGGCAAAACTTTAGCTTACTATACAGTGGGGCAAAAAAGTATTTAGTCAGCCACCAATTGTGCAAGTTCTCCCACTTAAAAAGATGAGAGAGGCCTGTAATTTTCATCATAGGTATACCTCAACTATGAGAGACAAAATGAGAAAAAAAAATCCAGAAAATCACATTGTAGGATTTTTAAAGAATTTATTTGCAAATTATGGTGGAAAATAAGTATTTGGTCAATAACAAAATTTCATCTCAATACTTTGTTATATACACTTTGTTGGCAATGACAGAGGTCAAAAATAAAAATAATAATTAAATTAAATTTAAAAAATGCCCAAAGTAGTGCAATTACCATGTCCCAAATATAAAAATGTTACCATGTCCCAAATATAAAAATGTAATATCCATCCCTAATGTACAGATGGCTAATGAGAGCTCTGTAAACTGGGTCTGTATAAAAGGTGTTTTATTGTGTTTTGAGGACTGCACACTTGGATGTGCTCAAGGATCTGGAGAGAGTGGGCCTCATTTATCAATCTTACGTAGAAACGAACTAATGTTGTTTGTGTGTGCGTGAGGCGCCTGTGCGATCAGATGGATTCAATCAAACAAAGATATAAAGAAAATAAATTAAATGCAGTAAGAGTGTCACAAAAACGAGCATAACCTATACTTGTTGCACAGTGTTTTTCCCCCCTTTTGTTAATATTTTAATTATATTATAGCCTATTATATATTTTGTGTGATCCTATGATTTTATTCCTTTTATGGACTTAATTTCTGTTTTTCTCCTTTCACAGAAGCGCTGCAGGTGCATGATGTGACGATTGAATCCTCACGGTCTTGTTTATGCTGCTATTCGCGCACATAAAGCTAAAGCCCTGTACAAAACAACAACAACAAAAAAGACATTCTAATCTTACTGATTAACAATCGACTAATGAGCTTCGTTTGATGGTCAGGAATATAAAAATGAACAAAATGCTGTCAATCTACAATTCTCCACCGTATTTACTACGCTGTGCGCAAGTTCAGGTAACTCAAAAACTTGCGTACACGAGCTGAGACCAGACGTGAGATTTGATCGTAGCCACCGCTCGCGTCCATATTGATAAATTCCAAATTTTGCATTGAAACGACCGTACGCTCAATTTTCTGTACGTTCATTTCGTAAATGAGGCCCAGTGTGTCTGGAGAGAGTGGACATATTGAGTGTGTGCAGTATCTTTGACGAGAGTGATGAAAGGCTGTAAAAAGGAAAGGTTGTGCAGAAAACCCTCACATGGAGATGGCATGGGCGTGTTTTATGAAAATGACTAACCTTGTGTATGCAGCTGCTTATTTAGAATACTACAAATTCACTAACATTAGGACGAGGTTTAGAAAAAAATCATGTGCATACGCACGTATTATGAATTAGGCAGAACGTTTTCATGAGAAGTTCGAATGTGCATATAAATACAATTATTAGTGAATGAAGCCCAATGTCCAATAACAGTTTATTTTTATTTAAATATAGGATAGCCAAAGATGACTTCTCGAAAGACCTGGCAAACATCACCATGGGCATGTGTGTCATAAAAAAGGAAGCAGTTGTTCTTGGAGACTATGACAATATTGGAATTGTTGTAGATGGAGTAATGAATAATGATTCTTGAGCAGATCAAATCTGTTGCACAAGCCTGTGCATTGATACTGGGTTCAATCTATGTGCTTAATTTGGCCCAAAAGAACTAAAATACTACTATGTATTTGTTCAGACAGCCCTTATGTTCGGTGCCGACATATAACACTGTTGCATTGCGGGCATCCCTAGTTTGAATCCCAGCTTGAGGACATTTCCCGTTCCCATGTTTCTCTGTCTCTCTCTCTCTCTCTCTCGCATGCTTCCCATCTACTCTACACTATCTTATCTTAATAAAAGGCACAATGCCCCCAAAAAAAAAAAAACTTAAAAAAAGAGAGTCCTTATGCGGATGGATTCTGAAAGGCTCTCCCCTAAAATTCTAGGGCTAATTTTGCAGCAGGCATGGATGTTCAGGCTCATCATAAAACTTTAGTTCAGATGTCACAGCCTGTACCTTGCACTTTATTTTTCTTTCAAGACTATATAATTTATAGATCTTTTTTTTTTTTTTTAATTGCCATACAAATTGCAATTTGCTGCATGAAATGTGAGCACTTTGTTTTTAGAGTTTTAGCACTGCTGATTCAATGATTCGCTAACAATGTTCTGTTGCCTGTTTACAATTTTTTTTTAAATTTAAGTCAGCACTCTATTTTTAACATTTTTGCAGTTTAAGCACTGTTTTAATAATGCACAAACAAATGTACTGTGGCCTTTTTGCCACCTATGGGCAATGTTATAAATGTCAGTATTTTGTTAGCAACTGTATTCTAATAAATTGTGGCTAGTAATTTATGTGGCCAATTGTACAATAAATGAATTCAAGGCTATAAAAAGTACCTTGTTAAATGTGAGTTTTAACATTTCTACAAAAAGAGTGTTATTGAACATGATCACTACATTTGATGGCAAAGTCATTAAAGATAAGTTTAAAACATTTAAGTCACTACTTTGTGTATTCAAAAGCCATTTAAGGACATCTCATACTGTCAATTAAATACCACTGTAGCTAGATAAGTTTTAACACTCAAAAATTAATAATAAATCAGTAATTTAAGTAGAAGTAACATGATTAAATAGGGGTGGAATTACAATTTTCATACTAAGGTAACTAAATAAAAATTAAGTTAAACTAAATGTGTTCGTTTACATTTAGATCAAATCAATTGATTGCAACCGCTTACCCCAAAAAAAAAAAAAAGTGAATTCAATGAATCTTTTTTTTTTTTTTGTTTTTTCTGTAACAAAGTTTGCGTTTTAACTGATTTTGAAAATGGCACACTTGACATTGCTCGAGGATGTTGCTGTGTGTGCCCTCAAGCCAGAGTGCGTCTTTACAGAATGAGAATGTTTGTTGAGAGTGACAAAAGCCCTATTCAGATGGTACTCGTTTCTCATGTGGACGTCTGTAAAGACCAATTTAGATGGCACCTCAATGATAAAACTCATGGATTTGGAAGGCGATTTATCCACAGTGGAGAAGCGAGTTCTGTGATTCTGCAAACTGGGAAAGCGCCAATAGGTCACATGATTGTCTGCTGTAAATAAAATGTCATATGCTTAGACCAGGGGTGTCAAACTCAGTTCCTGGAGGGCCACAGCCCTGCAGAGTTTAGATTCAACCCTAATTAAACACACCTGATCCAACTAATCAAGTCCTTCATGCTTATTTGAAAACTGCATGGGCTGTGTCCGAAATCGCCCCCTATACCCTCATTCACGATTCCCTACATTAGGTCACTAATACAAAAAGAGTGTTATTGAACATGATCACTACATTTGATGGCAAAGTCATTAAAGATAAGTTTAAAACATTTAAGTCACTACTTTGTGTATTCAAAAGCCATTTAAGGACATCTCATACTGTCAATTAAATACCACTGTAGCTAGATAAGTTTTAACACTCAAAAATTAATAATAAATCAGTAATTTAAGTAGAAGTAACATGATTAAATAGGGGTGGAATTACAATTTTCATACTAAGGTAACTAAATAAAAATTAAGTTAAACTAAATGTGTTCGTTTACATTTAGATCAAATCAATTGATTGCAACCGCTTACCCAAAAAAAAAAAAAAAGTGAATTCAATGAATCTTTTTTTTTTCTGTTTTTTCTGTTTTTTTTCTGTAACAAAGTTTGCGTTTTAACTGATTTTGAAAATGGCACACTTGACATTGCTCGAGGATGTTGCTGTGTGTGCCCTCAAGCCAGAGTGCGTCTTTACAGAATGAGAATGTTTGTTGAGTGACAAAAGCCCTATTCAGATGGTACTCGTTTCTCATGTGGACGTCTGTAAAGACCAATTTAGATGGCACCTCAATGATAAAACTCATGGATTTGGAAGGCGATTTATCCACAGTGGAGAAGCGAGTTCTGTGATTCTGCAAACTGGGAAAGCGCCAATAGGTCACATGATTGTCTGCTGTAAATAAAATGTCATATGCTTAGACCAGGGGTGTCAAACTCAGTTCCTGGAGGGCCACAGCCCTGCAGAGTTTAGATTCAACCCTAATTAAACACACCTGATCCAACTAATCAAGTCCTTCATGCTTATTTGAAAACTGCATGGGCTGTGTCCGAAATCGCCCCCTATACCCTCATTCACGATTCCCTACATTAGGTCACTAATTCAGTTCACTAGAAGGAGTGAATGAAAACGAGTGAGTGAATTCGGACACCGAGTGCACCGGAAGGAATGCCGCTTTTGCATAGTTTGTGCTTGCGGTTTACTAATCATTTGAAACTAGCAAACTAGCAGCTCCAGTAGTAAGATTAAAGGATTTACTCTGTAACGGAAATTATGTATAAACCCTAATCAAACAATTTAATAATCAGTTTACAATGAATTTATACCCGTGTTGTACATTATGCTGTACGCCATGGATGAGCACTTTGTAAAAATCAACGGATTGATTATTCAGCTGCGGGCGCCATCTTCTGGTGAGATGCAGGAATTCATTCGGCGCGTGACTCTCACGGTGCATTATGGGCATTCTCTAGCCGTTGAGCGTGCACCAGTTGTACACTCGTTTTTGCAGTGCATTGTGGGACTGAATGAGTGCACTCGAGAACGTTCACTATGGTTTCGGACACCACTAAAAATGGCTGTTCCCTGAAATAGTGCCCTATTTAAGGGTATAGGGGGCGATTTCGGACACAGCCTTAGTTTGTGTGTTGGAAAGAAACTCTGCAGGGCTGCGACCCTCCAGGAACTGAGTCTGACACCCCGGTTTAGACCAATAAGAATACATTCGTATTTAATAATATCCTATTTATTATTTGATTATTTAAATCTCCCGTTTAAAAATAGGAAAAAATAAAAATAAATAGGAAAACAGAGGCCTTTATTCACCCCCCGGAGCCGTGTGAGGCAAGTTTTAATATGGATGCACGCGCTTAACTTGTCTACTTTTGGACTGCTGAAAAAAACAAAAAAACACTCCTATTCAAACGATTTTTTTTTTATATAACTCAGATTGGATTTGTCTGAAAGAAGAAAGTCATATACACCTAGGATGCTTTGAGGGCGAGTAAAACATGGGCTAATATACATTTTTGGGTGAACTAACCCTTTAAGAAACCCTTACACTATAGAAATTGTTTTCTGTCTTACATTTTAGCTCTCAAAATCATGGATGTCATTAAAAATGTGGAGATTAGCAGAAATAAGTTAATGCAACCTCTTATTTACATAAGATAAACAAAGTTGCTTGGTTTATATTTTTATGTATGTAACTGTAGGCCTATTTCATAAAATAAAAAAAATCAATTATTGCTGCCATAATAATGACCTATTTCAAATGTTTACATGCTGTTCTTTTTTTTGTTCTTAACAGCTCCCACTCAGCAGTTAAGACATATTGTTCTTGTAAATATTTTACAGCATTTCAGTATTTTATTATCAGTAATAAATATGCACACAGTTTAATAATAAACCGAAAATATATTTAAACAAAGGAGGTTGTGTTTTGGGCCATTGCTTTGGCAAAGTCTCTGTCAAATGAACTAAAACCAAATGCACAATATGGCTTGACCCCTTCATCAAGCCTGTTTTCGCTGCGCATTTCAAAGCAAAGCAGACACTTTGTCATGCAGGTGATATGAGCAAAACTTATATCACTATCATGAAATAAAATTTCTTATATTGTGACATATATATCAAGATGGATATAGAGCTATTTTTGTTATTTTATTTTAGTTTTGTAATTAAAAACAAATTACAAAAGAAAGATTTTCAGCTACAGCAGGTTTAAATGTAGTTAAAAACATGCAATAGAAATTGAATGATCAAGTTTAATACACTGCATAAACTTCACTGTATGCATCAGATATGAACTGATTCTTTCTAAACTGAACTAAAGATGCAAAAATGATTCAGTTAAGAGCAGTGAATGATTTTCTCTGTCTTTACGGTTTGATTAACATTAATGACACAGATAGCAGCAGGTTTATTAGGCTGCTGTCAGTTTAAGACTGAATGCACTTATCCAATATATCGATATACATCCAGATACACATCCATCACCCAACTATTTATGTTCATTTAAGACATACACATAATCGACTTGGTTGACGATAATGCAAAATCTCTAACAATTTTCATGCCGTCAAAAAATATATGTCATAGTAGCCCTAGTTGGTGGAGTTGAGGACATGGAGGAATGCTGAAACTAGAGATGCACAATATTAGATTTTTGCTGATATCCGATATTTTTCAAATGATTTCGGCCGATAGCCAATGCCGATACATATCTCTCTTTGTTTTGAAACAACAAGTCTCTCCTGAGCGGAAATAAACAAATTATTTTTAATTAAATGCATTTAATCAAATTAAATGCGGCAATCTAAAACAGTGAATCTAATCATCATTCAGGTAAAAGTTCGCTTCAAGAATGACCACACTGCTGACGTGATCTTATCACTATCACACCCTGAGCACATGTGAGCTATCCGTCTTATCGGCAAGGCATATCGGCATTTTTTTTCCCCCCAAATCGGCCGATGCTTTTATTTTAAGCTTTTATCGGCCGATTCCGATAATGTTCCGATAATATCATGCATCCCCAGTTGAAACAGCTGATGCTGGAGCAAGGTGAGCACTACTTATGTGCTCCAGCAATCAACTGAAAGATTATGGGTTTTACTCCTCCAGAAACTGCGTTAAGGAATTTCATATAATAACAAAATAATTCATTAACATTTAAAGTTGGAAAATATCATTGGTAAACAAAAATGGACAGCCACATAGTCCATTTTTCTTTTGTTTATAGATTTCTATTAATCTATTATGAGCACCAGCAGTATGTGCAAGCTTAACACTTTCACTGAATAAGCTTTTTTAGGCATATAGCCAATTATTCTCTTTTGTTTTTATGCAAGGGGTGTCAAACTCAGTCCCTGGAGGGCCATAACCCCTCAAAGTTTTGCTCCGACTCTAAATAAACACACCTGAATGATCTAACCAGGGACTTCAAGATTACTTGTGGCCCTCCAGGAGCAGAGTTTGGCACCTCTGATTTATGCAATATACCGCAGCCAAACCTGTGAAGGGAGTCTAAAGATGCCAGAACATTCCTGTACACATAATACACGTAGTTGTATGCGAATTGTGAATGAGCGTGCATGTGCACCCTATTTACGAATGAATTGAATTCATTAACATACACACCTCTATCTAACAAATCTGAGGTTTACATGCATTTGTGAATCTGGAAAACAGTATTCGGGGAGGTGAATTTTATGTGCAATTTACTAACGAAAAATGGAGTGTTTACTATTGTCATTTTGCATTATTGACAATATTTTCCTATTTAATGCTGTACAGCTGCTTTGACACAATCTGTATTGTTAAAAGCGCTATATAAATAAAGGTCAAAGAATTTGCTCATACGTTTATGTAAGTTTCTTGAATGAGACTCATTGTGACTAATGGATTCAATGCTCTGTTGAGAATGTCTTTGTATTTTCACCACAAACAACTCTGGGTTGACTGAACTTACTTCTGTTTTCGAAAACGAAATCAGAAAGATTCTGGCTAATTAACCAAGAGTTTGCAGTTTATATGACAGTGAGTTTATCATACTTTCTGGAAAATAATTCCCAGACCCCACCGCCCCAAGAAAACAAAGACAAATGTCCAAGCCACCCACGTGATGCAAAGATTTTGAGGTCATCATTTATAATAGGATCAAATGACCTTTGAGAATGGAAACCAACCTGTTTGTTCTTCGGTATCTTCATGTTTGACTCTGAATGCTTCTTCAATCTTCATGTCTTCTCTCTCCTCTTTAATAAACGCCATCTTTATAATAATATGTCACGTGGATCTCAGTTGTTTCTCAGGGAGGTTTCCTGTGTGTTAAGATCAAATGTAATAAATTACAGCATAACGTATACACAGACACTTGATGTTTACATATCTTTATTTGGCACTTGTGGATTATATTTAGTAGATTAGGCTTTATTGAAACCATTTGCAGTTGGTTTGAATGGTTACACGTATTGTTTTCTTTGCATTTACAACGTTTTGACCAGCAGGTGTCGCCAACGTGCAGTCTTTCGAGTGCTTCTAAACTGAATCATTTTACTGAAACATTTTGTTCAATTAATAAGAATTTCTAAACGCTAAGTTTCTCTTTTTTAGTGCCCAAATTCGTGTTTACATTATACTGATTCACGATATAAATAGTCAGGGAGAGAAATTAGACCCACTAAGACTCGTGTGTTGATTCACAAAAATAACGTTCCTGAATGTTATATAAATGTCTCAACGTTGTATTTAATAATTATTAAAAACTACATAAATGATTAGAAACCATAAAGTGAATTGAACAATTGTACCCATTTGAACGACTTAAATTCCCAAAACCACAGACGTTGTAAAGCACAAACCTTTCTTGTGACAGAATCACAACAGACGCAGGAGCGCGGCGCATCTTTATGAGGTCATGCGACCAAACCAAAATAAAAGTCATAACCAGGCGCTGTGGCTACAATCTTAAAATGCACAAAGATTTACATAAATTTACAAAAAAAAATTTGGTTAAATATATGTTGTCCAAAGATGTGCTGAAAATGTCTTTGGGCAGTAAAGAGGTATGTGTTTGGGCAGCCAGTGCTGTCTATATCTGCCCGTCTCTATAGTCAGTCTCTCTCTCTCTCTCTCTCTCTCTCACACACACACACACACACACACACACATCAGACCTACTGACAGGTCAATCAAACCCATGAAAGTATTGTGATGTTTGAGTTTATACCGTTTGGGGACTTTAATTACAAACCAATATTTTACTATTGCACACACACACACAAACACACACACGCACACACACACTCACACAGGTTTAGACCTATACTGTACAGACCATATATTATATTGCCCTTTACCAACCCTACCCCTAAACCTACCCCTCACAGGAGACTTTGTGCTATTTCAGATTTTCAATACACTCCATTCTGTGTGATTTATAAGCGTTTTGAAAAGTGGGGACATGGGGTAATGTCCTGAAAAGTCACGTTCTCCTTGTAATACCTATGTCATACCTTTGTCATTATACACATTTATGTCCTCATTTGTCACAAAAATGCGTACACACACACACACACACACACACTTACCTATATCTAAATTGGGACATTGCATAGACTTGTATTGTTGTTATACAGCTATTTATAAATAAATACTGTAACCTAACACACAGCCTAGATTTTGTCAGGTTTCTAGGTACAAATGTGTCACTATAATGGTTAAGTAGATGCATGCCCACAAAGGAAATATGCAACTATTTATATATATTTTAGTGCTAATAAATGGTTATGATTTCAGCAAGACAAAACTAGAAAAAATTTAAATGAATAAAAAATAAAAATGTAAAAAAAAATCAATCGATGTGATAAACAATTTAAAGGCTGGTCACTTTGCTCAAGACCGGAAATACAAGCTAATGCAAAGAAGTTTCTAATTTCGCTTTGTTCCCAAATTCAAACGATACATATCCATACATACATACATAGATATATACATGCATACAGTGGGGAAAATATTTATTTGATCCCCTGCTGATTTTGTAAGTTTGCCCACTTACAAAGAAATGGGGTCTGTAATTTTTACGGTAGGTTTATTTTAACGTATAGAGACAGAATACCAACCCAAAAATCCAGGAAAAAACATTATATAAAGGTTAAAAATTGATTTGCATTTCAGCGAGTGAAATAAGTATTTGATCCCCTACCAACCAGCACTAGTACTAGATAGTGAATTGGTGGGTTTTTGTTAAATGTGAGCCAAAATCATCACAATTAAAAGAACCAAAGACTTAAACTACTTCAGTCTGTGTGCATTGAATTTATTTAATACACGAGTTTCACAATTTGAGTTGAATTACTGAAATAAATGAACTTTTCCATGACATTCTAATTTATTGAGATGCACCTGTAAGTTGCTAAACAAGCCAAAAAGAATAGGCTAATTCAATGCGAAACTGAAAGCAAACCTCTCTCATTCGGCATTAATTTATTATATGTGTCCATATTTGCGATGTATTTGAATGCTAAACTATTATTTATTATGTAAACCAGGCTTACTTAACGCGCTTAAAAAAACATCCTCGTCACATGAGCAAATGTGTGTTTGGCCCGAGCTCAGGCTGAACGGCACGGATTGTAACTACGCAGTATGCACTATTTAAATTAACCAGTGTATCTATATGTTTGGTTGACTATTTTATTCTGATAATGAACAGGCTGCAACGTTTGCAATGCTGTAGGCCTATGTGTGTGCGTGAGGCGCCGGCACGATCGAACAGCGGAAACAAACAACAACAAAAAATACTCCGTCAGTTTTGGTCATACAGATCATTCGAAACTGCAATGTGTTTACTTTTATTTCTGTCATCTCGGTTTCCTTTCCGTGGACTTTCGTAGAGCGCCGCGCCACACAAATAGCGTATGAACCAAACTCAGCAGCATATCTCT
>NW_015505691.1:1216272-1221924 GCF_001515645.1 Sinocyclocheilus grahami
TGGCGTTGTTTTATTTTTGTACTACAAATTTTTTCTTATCCAATATTTTGAAGATATATATATATATATATATATATATATATACAGGATATACACAATTCAATTTCTCTGCTTTGCACACAAAGTTCAATAAAATTACGAGCAGAGAGTATAAAATACTAGATTAAAAAATTAGCTAGCTAGAATACAGGCATATTAACAGCGTAAACATGAATTAGCCATGCGACCATATAATATGATTAAATGTTAATAAATTAAGTGTATCAGCAATCATAAATTTCTTAGAAATATATTTTACCTAGGTGACGAGGATCACTCAGTCGCTTTGTGTCAAACTAAAATGCAGTTACGGGGTTTTTGACCAGCGAATGTGAGCAAATGTCCATTTTGTCCATCATTAAAACGGCGGCGTTACGTTTTCATCACCAGGTGTTTGTTGTAGCTATATGGGTGCGGCGCTCAGTTTCAAATACGTAAATTATGAGCCTTTATAGACATAGTGTTTTTTGCGTAAAGAAAACGCTGTACTTATTCAAACAACAAGATCTTTATTTACCCTTGCAGACCTAGTTCAGCTGCTGTGGAACTTCAGTGCATTCAGTCAAGATAGAGGGGGTGGAGTTATGAGGTTTACTGACAGTTTGAGCGGACCCAACAAGATTTAGTCACAAGCTCTTTTTAGTACCTTTCATTAGCTAAATATTTGTAAAGTAGACAGACAGATGTAAAGGGTGACCAATATCATTGATTTATTGAACACCAAAACACCATCACCAAAAAAAGGGCACTTCGGACTGTAAGGGCAAAAAGGGCATGTGCTCTGCACAGGTTGAGCCCTACCTGTGCACATGCCTGCACCTGACTATGCATTCTTATCCTTTTCTCCGATGAACTGAAAATAACAGGAGTGTGTCCATCTCACAAACGTAGAATCTGTCTCTGCAGTCATGTCAGTCATGTCACAGTCATCAGTTATGTTGTTGTAACTTGCGTTACTGAGATTGTAACGAGTAATAATATTACCCACATTTTATTAGTAATGCGTTATATTACTGCGTTACAGCAAAAAGTAATATACTACTGTAATATTATTACTTTTGTAATGCGTTACTCCCAACACTGATTACAGACACATGTGACAGGCCAGTTGGTACCTCAAACAGTCATGTCTGGAGACCATCAAAAGCCATGAAGGATGACATTTCATTAATGACAACACTGACTAATAACAGACTTAGGTAACACTTTATTTTAAGGTGTCCTTGTTAAAGTGTAATTATACATTTAAGTACTGAGTAATATTAATTAACTACATGTACTTACAATATGGTTGGGGTTAGGATTAGGGTTAATTGCATGTAATTATGCATAATTATTTATTATGCATATTAACGGTACACGTATTCGTACCGTATGGTTCACGGGGCAAATTCCAAATGGAAGAGCCCTTTGTAGCGACTCAGCTCATGAGGAAATATGAATAATTAACCATAACTAGTTATAATTAATTATTCATATTTTAGATCCGCTGTAGATATTTAGCTGACCTCTCAGGGTCAACTGTCTTGTCAATTCTAAGAACGTTAGTTTCCTGGTTAAGGGAAATAACTTTCTTACTGTACAATTCTACAAAAGCTTGTAGCATAAATCTGCATGATTAAGTGACTCCAGTTATGAGCAAACAATGAACCCTATGTACCAATATATAATATACATGCTTGTTTCGATCATAAGAAGGCGAATTCATAGATACTACACATGGTAGAGATATATATATATATATGTAAGCTGATTATAAGCTTACATATATATATATGTAAGTTTCGATTATAAGCCTGCATAACAGTATACAATTTCAAAGACCAAATACAAGACCAAATATGACAATAATATACCCAATGACCTGAAGGATCATGTGTGTTCATTCAAAGAAAGGTTTTCCTATGAATTAATTAGTAGAAAAGTCCATTTCTACTCTGCCTCTTGCCCTGGGACATGCATGGATTTTCCCTGCTTTGCATTCTTTTGGCCAATAAACCCAGTGATATCAGCGTTGGTTGCCATGCAACCAGGGGCCTGTTCGGCTTCCTGGGGTGTTACGCATTTCGGGGGGAAGGGTTCATGGGTCCTCATATGGCTTGTTAACTGAGGGGGGTTACAGAGTATTTGTTAAATATAAAAACAAAATATATATTGTGTGTTTGATTGGTCCAGACGCTACACCTTGAAGTGGGGACTTTGGAGTGAGCAGGGCACGTGCGTGCCATTATGTAGTCATTTGGAATGCACTTGGCAAAGGGAGCGACTTCATTTCCTCATTATCTTCAGCTGGGATGTTCCAGTGACAACGCAGCATGCCCCGGTAGAAATTTTAAGTTCCCAGAACTTCCTCAGAACGTTGCCGCTGGTGTCAAGGACGTTGTCTAGTTACATCCCCAGAACGTTCTGAGACGGTCACAATGTCGAGTTCTTTAAAGGGTTGGGGGACGTTATTTGGAGGACCTTCACAGAACATTCAGGATGTTCTCGGGACGTTTAGGGGACCATATTTTACTTGGAAATCTGACGTTCCTAAAACGTTCTCAAAACATCCCCGCTGGTGTCAAGGACGTTGCCTAGTTACGTCCCCAGAATGTTCTGAGACGGTCACGATGTTGAGTTCTTTAAAGGGTTGGGGGACGTTATTTGGAGGACCTTCACAGAACATTCAGGACGTTTTCGAGACGTTTAGGGGACTATTTTATTTGGAAATTTGACGTTCCCAAAACGTTCTCAGAATGTCCACGCTGTTGTCAAGGACGTCGCCTAGTAAAGTTCCCAGGACGTTCTGAGCCTGTCATGATGTGGCGTTCTTTAAAGGGTTGGGGGACGTTATTTGGAGGACCTTCACAGAACATTCAGGACATTCTGGGAATGTTAAGAGAACCATTACTATAGGACGTTCCCGATTGGTCTCTACCAGTGGTGGAAAGAGTACTGAAAAAATATACTAACGTAAAAGTACCATTACCCTCCAAAAAATGTAGTGTGAGTAGAGTAAAATTACTTGTCCAAAAAACTACTTTAGTAAGAGTAAAAGAGTAGCCTATTTAAAAGTACTCATGATTATTGAGTAGTGAGTACTGAGCTGTGGATTCTACCCCCTCATAATAAATGCTGTACACCGCAATTTATACCTTTTAAAAACATTGTACATTCTGTAATTCACATTATCTTGTTTGTCATAAAAAATTAAGAGTATCTATCATCCAGCAGTTTTAATTTTGACTGCCAACTCTTTAAAATACATCAAAACAGCACGGAAACAGTATTCAGTTGAAGAAAAGATTAAAGTTATTCTCAGTACAACCATCCCCATTTAAATCATAAAGTTTGAAAAAATTGATTTAAAATCATGTGTAAGGCCACTGAGACAGCATGCTGTTGTTTGTTGTTGCACATAAAATATTAATGTTTAGAACAATGCAAATACAAACACCATTAGAAACTCGTAGTTCAGCATCACACACCATGATATGGGTTCAAATGAGAGCCCATTTCTCTCCAAAACGGTGCCAGTTTTAGCGTTTTGCAATAAAGAAATAAAAATAACTAAACTTGATAATTTATGTTACAATTTTAACATAAATGCACATTGTTCTAGTTGGATGGCAAATTCATGCCATACCTTTTACACATTTACTCGAATTGTTATGCTGATAATACAATTTGTAAGGAAAAATGCATTAAATAGCGAGGTATTTCTGGGGAAACTTTTTCAAAGGAAAACACATACACCAGTGGCCTAACTTAGTAATGACGGGCCCCAGTGCAGGCTATTACGACGGGCCCCCAGGGGTGCATAGTTAGAAGCACATACAAACACACAGCGCTCGTATTTAGAAGGGAACCCATATATGCAAATTTGTGACTAACCTACTTAATTTAGACCAACTAAAATCAGTATCTTATCAGTTTCTTATGTTAAATTGAACATCGAAACTCAAATTGAAACTCTTTGCATGCGTCTCTCTCTAACACACACGGCTGTGCGGCTGTGCATGCGCCTGGCCGCAGCAGCCAGAAGTACCAAATTAATTGTGTTGAATTTTACAGTCATCAGCATGTGTTACCTATTGTATTTGCAAAGCACAGAAGGCAAGGTTATCAGAAGCATTGAGTGTTTCAGCGCTGTGGTGCTGAAATTACCGCAAACTTTTTTTTAAATATTTAGCACAGTAACCCAGTAATCGCGGCAACCGCATTCCTCTCCGAAAAGCAAGAGACTAGATAAGAAAGAAGTCTAAAAATTATCAACACCATGTCCCGAATCATGGCCAACTTTAGCGGCAACAACCACACACAAATGTAATACCCACAAGCACTCAGACTGACCTGAGATTTGTCCCGTATTTCTGTCGACTGAACCCATGCCATTAATTATGAATTTATCAGTCTTTTGCACGCCAAAGACAATAAACATTATGCCAAATAGAAACAGAAAATCGTGCTATACGCACTTTCATGAGATCGGGTTAGTGTGATGAGGGTGAGGCGGAAGCCGAGGAAGAATCCATATGCGGACGTTTATTGAAGCAGTCCAACAAAACCAAACTCAGGGTCGGTAAAAACAGGCAATGAGGTCAAAAACACAGTAAGGCAGTCCAACCAGGCAAACAGGCAAAAGGGGTAATCCAAAAGAGAAGTCAAAACAAACAGATAAACAGGTCATACACGTGGTAAGAAGGCAGAGATACAAACGCTTGGTAAGGCAGGATAAACTGGCAGTACTTCGCAAAGTAGTCATGTGGTGGCCAGGTTAATATGGCCACTAAACAGGAAGTGGTTGCAGAGAAAGCAGAGGGAGTGCTAACAGTCAATACTTGGTCGAGGGCTCCCTCTGCTGGCTTGGTGTTACAAGTATATCGGAAGCAGGTATCCATGATCTCTCCTCAGGTCCGTATCCCTCCCAGTCAACCAAGTATTGAAGCCGACCCCCTCTACGCCTTGAGTTCAGCAGCATGTTCACCTTATAAGCTGGCGATCCGTCAATGTCCAGCGGAGGCGGTGGCTCTTGGGACTCAGCGTTGGGGTCAGCATTCGGGTGGACCGGTTTGAGGAACGAGACATGAAATGATGGAGAGATGCGGTAGTTAGCAGGAAGCTCAAGCTGATAAGCCAGACCCTCTGTCCCGGTTGGTAGGGAGGATGTGGGAGCCGTCTTCGGTTTGCCTGGAGTTCTTGAACTCGTACAGCTCTTTGAAGATGAACATGAGCGCTATCCCACACCCTCTCGCAACGACGTATCCAGTCATCTACCGCAGGAACGGAGGAAGGTTCGCCAGACCACGGGAACAATGGAGGTTGATATCCTAATACACATTGGAATGGGGTGAGTCCTGTAGAGGCATGGGTTAAAGAGTTTTGGGCATATTCCGCCCATGGTAAGAATTCTGCCCACCGATTCTGTTCCCGGCTGCAGTGGGCTCTCAGATATCTACCAATCTCCTGATTGAGTCTCTCGACTTGACCGTTTGACTGAGGGTGATAGCCTGACGTCAGACTCACATTGATGTCCAATTGTCGGCAGAAAGCTTTCCACACCTGAGAGGTGAATTGAGTCCCTCGATCCGAGACGATGTTTTTGGGTAAGCCATAAATTCGAAACACCTG
>NW_015505691.1:1222097-1222390 GCF_001515645.1 Sinocyclocheilus grahami
GGGGGGTCTTCGCAAACTTGGCAAGCTTTCACGTAATCAGTTACATCTCTGTTCATGGTTGGCCACCAGAAAGCGTTGTGGCGTTGTGGGATGGTGCGTGAGATACCCGGATGACCTGAGTTGACAGAAGTATGAACCCATTGCATGACCCGTTGTCGTAGATCCTGGGGAACATATTGTTTGTTCGGGGGGCACAAAGCGGGCTGAGGATTTTGCTGTGTGGCTCTTTGGATCTCCTCCATGATGTCCCAGTTTACAGGAGCGATAATTACAGAGGAAGGAAGAATGGATTC
>NW_015505691.1:1222618-1223030 GCF_001515645.1 Sinocyclocheilus grahami
CGAGACATGAAATGATGGAGAGATGCGGTAGTTAGCAGGAAGCTCAAGCTGATATGTAACCTCATTTATCTGTTTTAAGATTTTGAATGGGCCAACATACCTTGGGCTGAGCTTCCTGCTCGGCAGATGTAGCTTGATGTCCCTCGTAGAAAGCCAGACCCTCTGTCCCGGTTGGTAGGGAGGATGTGGGAGCCGTCTTCGGTTTGCCTGGAGTTCTTGAACTCGTACAGCTCTTTGAAGATGAACATGAGCGCTATCCCACACCCTCTCGCAATGACGTATCCAGTCATCTACCGCAGGAACGGAGGAAGGTTTGCCAGACCACGGGAACAATGGAGGTTGATATCCTAATACACATTGGAATGGGGTGAGTCCTGCAGAGGCATGGGTTAAAGAGTTTTGGGCATATTCC
>NW_015505691.1:1223109-1223423 GCF_001515645.1 Sinocyclocheilus grahami
TGATAGCCTGACGTCAGCCTAGCATTGATGTCCAATTGTCGGCAGAAACCTTTCCACACCTGAGAGTTGAATTGAGTCCCTCGATCCGAGACGATGTTTTTGGGTAAGCCATAAATTCGAAACACCTGGTGAAATAGAGCTTGAGCCGTTTCCATGGCTGTTGGCAGATCTTTGAGGGGAATGAGGTGGCAAGACTTAGAGAATCTGTCGATGATGACTAGAATTGTAGTGAAATCTTGGGATGGTGGGAGATCGGTAACAAAGTCGTTTGACAGGTCAAGTCAAGTCAAGTCACCTTTATTTATATAGCGCTT
>NW_015505691.1:1223433-1225024 GCF_001515645.1 Sinocyclocheilus grahami
GTTGGGACCATTCCGTGACTGCCTGGATCTTGGAAGTGTCCATCTTGACTCCTTGATGACTGATGTGATACCCCAAAAATGTGGTGTTCTGAACATGGAACTCACATTTTTCCGCTTTTACATAGAGTTGGTGCTTAAGGAGACGAGAGAGGATGTCCTGGACATGTTTGATGTGTTCAGCTTCAGACTTGGAGTAAATCAGAATATCGTCAATGTAGGCAATAACATACTGGTTCAAGATGTCCCTGAAGATCTCGTTAATGAATGATTGGAACACAGCTGGGGCGTTGGCTAGCCCAAACGGCATCACCGAGTACTCATAGTGACCTCTGGTGGTGAGAAATGCAGTCTTCCACTCATCGCCTTCCTTGATTCGGATGAGATTATAAGCGCTGCTCAAGTCTAGCTTGGTGTATATTTTTGCCTCACGAAGTTGCTCCAGGGCAGCAGGAACTAGAGGGAGCGGATAGCGGAATTTCACCATTACGTTGTTAAGTCCACGATAATCAATGCATGGTCGTAAGCCTCCGTCCCTCTTCTCAATGAAGAAGAAACCTGCTGCTGCTGGGGAAGTGGAAGGTCGAATGAAGCCATAGTTAAGAGCCTCTTCAATGTAATCTTCCATGGCTTGAGATTCTTGGCGTGATAGTGGGTAGACTTTACTCTTAGGTGGCATGGCATTGGGCAGAAGGTCGATGGTGCAATCCCAGGGGCGGTGAGGTGGTAACTGTGTAGCTTTGGACTTGCTGAACACCTCTAAGTAGTCGTGATAGCAGGTAGGAATTTTGGGACTGGAGTCAGAGACCGGACTCTCAACACTCGTGGCGAGACATGGACTTGGCATGTTGATGTTCATGCAATGGGTGAGGCAGAATTTGGACCAGTGAGTCAGTTCTCCATGATACCATGAGAGTACAGGATCGTGAACAGATAACCATGGATGTCCAAGGATGATTTCATACCTGGGTCAATGATGTAGAGTGAGATGTTTTCGCTATGGAACAGACCAATCTGTAGCTGGGCAGGTGCAGTTTGTCGGGTGATACCTCCCTCAATAGGTTTATTGTTGACATCGCTGATGCAAATGGTGGGTACACATTGTAATATAGGTAGACTGTATCTCTTGACAATATCGTTGATCAGGTTCAGAGCAGCCCCGGAGTCAATCAACGCTGTCAAAGTAATGAGACCATTCTTAGTAGTCAGCCGAACAGGAATCAAAAACGTTTTTGAACTTAGAGAGAATTGATTAACACTCACCCGGCTGGTAGTAGTGGGCACTCGACTATATGTGTGGGCACTCGACATTACGGTGGTCTGTTTCACCGCAGTAAAAACACAGATTATGTTGACCGCGTCGAGTCCTCTCTTCACCAGATAAATGTGCGTAGCTTATCTGCATGGGCTCTTGGTGGACAGTGGTTGTAGTGAGGAAGTTTGAGTGAGGCAGACGAGCAGATTTCCTCTTGGGAGTGTTTCTCAGCAGGTTATCTATCTTGATAGCCATAGTGACAAACTCAGAAAAAGTTAAATCCTCACCCTTGCAGGCCAGTTCTGTCTGAAGCTCGAGGTTTAAACTCTGTTTGAAAAC
>NW_015505691.1:1225345-1226944 GCF_001515645.1 Sinocyclocheilus grahami
AACATTGTCCTGCAGAGCCATCAAACTTGTCTGGCAACGCCAATCTTACCGTTGGTGGTGTGGCCGAAGGAAGCGATCGAATATAATGGGTTAAATTATCGTTTGCCGATTGCAGTTTGTTGAGCTGCTCTTGATAGTTCTTTAGCAGTTCGCTCTGATAAGCGAATGCCGCTTGGAACTGAGAAACTTCCACTGGATTCATAGTAGGCGAAGTATTCTGTAATGAGGGTGAGGCAGAAGCCGAGGAAGAATCTATGTGCAGATGTTTATTGAAGCAGTCCAACAAAACCAAACTCAGGGTCAGTAAAAACAGGCAATGAGGTCAAAAACACAGTAAGGCAGTCCAACCAGGCAAACAGGCAAAAGGGGTAATTCAAAAGAGAAGTCAAAACAAACAGATAAACAGGTCATACACGTGGTAAGAAAGCTGAGATACAAACGCTTGGTAAGGCAGGATAAACTGGCAATACTTCGCAAAGCAGTCATGTGGTGGCCAGGTTAATATGGCCACTAAACAGGAAGTGGTTGCAGAGAAAGCAGAGGGAGTGCTAACAATCAATACTCGGGCGAGGGCTCCCTCTGCTGGCTTGGTGTTACACTAATATTTATATTTTATTTCAGCTTTATTTGAATTACTGAAAACCAGTAACAGATTTAGATTTAATATATATAGTTTTAGTTTGCAATAACAGCACTACTGTAAATATTATTGGATTTGTAGCTTTTTAGCTTTTACCATATGTTACAACAGCTCAGTCAGATCCTGCAGTACTTACCAGAAGAATGCCCTGCTATTTCAGAGTTTCCAGCCTGTGTCGACTCTCAGAAGTGTCAATTATTAATATCTTAACTAGCCCGTGAAACATGAAAAGTGTGTTTGAGGTATTTGATCTGAAAGCTGCCTGGAAGGATGTAGCCTGTTTCCAGAGTCTCACTCGTGGAATTCTAATCACTGTGTGGAAGGTTGGAATACTGATCTGTACAGTATTCATCTCTACAGCAGAACACTCCACAGTTTACAGTTACACACTCACATAAACACATGTAATGGTATTATTTGTTGAGCTAACCCCCCCAACCCCATTTCATACACACACACAAATGTGAACGTTCTGGTCTGTGCAAACCCATAGGTTCTACCCATTAGTAGAGGTAAACTACAACACAAACAGCTCAACATTGGACTCATTAAAGATGCCATCAAATGTTTAATTACACCTCATTAGAGCCAAATCAATGTGCATGAGGTGCTACCAGCACTTGTGTGCGGGTGATTGAGAGATAGAAATGTTATCAATATGCAAACTCTAACGCAATGCTGCCATTTCATCTCTTTCTAGCAACAGCTCACTCTGTCTATCTATAGTGTCCTTGGCCTTTTCACAAGACACTCAACATTTCACACATAGCTGTGTCCCAATACTTCATCAGCAAAAAAGAAAAGCCCACAGCCTGTTGCAGAACAATATCTATTCATCCATTACATTTATATCTGGCCAAAAAATTCTATGTTGTGATGAAAAAGGGGAGGGTTTGGTTTGAGATGAAAAAGGACTGTATCAAAAAGCTGAGCGAAGAGAGAGAGAGAGAGAGAGAGAG
>NW_015505691.1:1227848-1229184 GCF_001515645.1 Sinocyclocheilus grahami
AAAAGTTTTTGAGGTTTTGGCATTAATCTCACCAGCAGACTGATGAACAAAAATCAAAGGTCAAGAATCTGGACTAATGTTATCACAGTGGTTGATCTTCACCGACAGACAGTAATCTCCAGTCACATGGCAAAAATTAGCATTAGCCGGCTACCAGACAGACTAGAACTGGAGAACTGCAGGCTGATGAGCTTGGCCACTTATGCACGTTGCTGTGGTAACTCTATTATAGGGAAGGTAATAGAGAGCAATGTTTGTTTGTAAGCTTGGAATTTGTTTAATTACGGAACTGCGAGTAGAGCAGGCTCACATTTGCATATGTAAATCCATTGCAGAATTGGATGGAATAGTTTTGGCATGGATAGGAATATTATTTATCTCTGATGCTTCATGTTATAAGAGTTGTATTGTTTATGAGCATCTTTTTTTTTTTTACGACCTATTTGTGTTTTATTAAAGATGTTTTTACGTGTATATATAAAATGTCCCAACTACCATAGTTTAATATAATGAATAATTGGAAATAATGTTATTCACAATACTATTATTATTACATATAATATATACATTAATATACTATATAAATGTCTAGGAAACCTGTTTGAAAACAATCATCACTGTTGCAGTTCCATTTGATGTCACTAGAGATATTACAATACTGCTCTTTAAAGGGATAGTTCACCCAAAAATGAAAATTCACCCTTCAGGTTGTTCACCCTTCAAACCTGTACACGTTTCTTTCTTCCTTGGAACATACAAGAAGATATTTTGAAGAATTGATGGTCCCCATTGACGTTCATGGTAGGGAAAAAATACTATGGACGTCAATGGGGACCATCAAGTGTTTGGTAAGCAACATTCTTCTAAATATCTTCTTTTGTGTTCAACAGAAGAAATCAATTAATTCAGGTTTGGAAGAGATTGAGTAAATAGTGACAAAATGTTCATTGTTGCGTGAACTATCCCTTTAAATGCACCTCACAAAATGATCATGATTTACAAACAACATACCCACAATTCTGCTGACAAATCCCAACCCTTAAATTCCACCTTGCACTTTCTCTTCTTTTGCTCTTTCTCCCTCTCTCTCTCCATCTGTTTCTCTCTGTATGTGGTTGGTTTATATGGAGGATTCATCAACAGTAATTAGCCATCTTGAGAGGTTGACACTCAGCACTGTTCCTCAGGGAGATTTTTCCACACTAGGCTGAAGGACCTAAACGTATCACCACACAGGTGTGCACAGATTTCACCCATATGTGTTTTTGTGTGTTTATGTGTGTTTCTGATTAGTCACATTAGCAGCGCTGCATGTTACTAATTCATTGGGACAGAC
>NW_015505691.1:1229194-1229893 GCF_001515645.1 Sinocyclocheilus grahami
TTTTCGCTTCACGCTCAGTGTGGAACGGCCTTAAAGGGGTACTCTATTATGCTTTTTCACTTTTTACATTTTAGTCAGTGTGTATGTAATGAGGGTGAGGCGGAAGCCGAGGAAGAATCCATATGCGGATGTTTATTGAAGCAGTCCAACAAAACCAAACTCAGGGTCAGTAAAAACAGGCAATGAGGTCAAAAACACAGTAAGGCAGTCCAACCAGGCAAACAGGCAAAAGGGGTACTCCAAAAGAGAAGTCAAAACAAACAGATAAACAGGTCATACACGTGGCAAGAAGGCAGAGATACAAACGCTTGGTAAGGCAGGATAAACTGGCAATACTTCACAAAGCAGTCATGTGGTGGCCAGGTTAATATGGCCACTAAACAGGAAGTGGTTGCAGAGAAAGCAGAGGGAGTGCTAACAGTCAATACTCGGGCGAGGGCTCCCTCTGCTGGCTTGGTGTTACAGAACCCCCCCCTCTAGGAGTGACTCCTGGTGCTCTGTGTGGGCGTCCCCGTGATCGTGGTGCTGGACGGTCGGGCCTGGCTTGATGAAATTCCTCTATGAGTGAGGGGTCCAATATATCGGAAGCAGGTATCCATGATCTCTCCTCAGGTCCGTATCCCTCCCAGTCCACCAGGTATTGAAGCCGACCCCCTCTACGCCTCGAGTCCAGCAGCATGTTCACCTTATAAGCTGGCG
>NW_015505691.1:1248966-1262395 GCF_001515645.1 Sinocyclocheilus grahami
AACGGGTGAACGGCTCCCTCCAGCCAGTGTCTCCATTCCTCTATCGCAGCTTTCATGGACAGTAACTCCTTATTACCAACATCATAGTTTCTTTCGGCTGAAGTGAGTTTTCTTGAAAAGAATGCACATGGGTACAATTTAGCTGGTTGACCATGACGCTGTGACAGTACTGCCCCAATTCCACAGTCTGATGCATCCACCTCCACTACAAATGGGAGGTTAGGGTCAGGATGTTTCAGGATAGGTGCTGAAGTGAAACTTGTCTTGAGTTTTGTGAAAGCAGTGGTGGCTTCGCTTGTCCACTTTAACTTGGATGGCCTCCCCTTCAGAAGAGATGTCAACGGGGAGGCGATCGTGCTGTAGTTTCTGATGAAACGCCTGTAGAAGTTGGCAAAGCTTAGAAATATTTGAAGTTCCTTGATTGTGGATGGTTGGGACCATTCCGTGACTGCCTGGATCTTGGAAGTGTCCATCTCGACTCCTTGATGACTGATGTGATACCCCAAGAACGTGGTGTTCTGGACATGGAACTCACATTTAAGTGCTTAAGGAGACGAGAGAGGATGTCCTGGACATGTTTGATGTGTTCAGCCTCAGACTTGGAGTAAATCAGAATATCATCAATGTAGGCAATAACATACTGGTTCAAGATGTCCCTGAAGATCTCGTTAATGAATGATTGGAACACAGCTGGGGCGTTGGCTAGCCCAAACGGCATCACCGAGTACTCATAGTGACCTCTGGTGGTGAGAAATGCACTCTTCCACTCATCGCCTTCCTTGATCCGGATGAGATTATAAGCGCTTCTAAAGTCTAGCTTGGTGTATATTTTTGCCTCACGGAGTTGCTCCAGGGCAGCAGGAACTAGAGGGAGCAGATAGCGGAATTTCACCGTCACGTTGTTAAGTCCACGATAATCAATGCATGGTCGTAGGCCTTCGTCCCTCTTCTCAATGAAGAAGAAACCTGCTGCTGCTGGGGAAGTGGAAGGTCGAATTGGCAGAATTTGGACCAGTGAGTCAGTTCTCCATGATACCATGAGAGTACAGGATCGTGAACACATAACCATGGATGTCCAAGGATGATTTCATACCTGTGTGAGTCAATGATGTAGAGTGAGATGTTTTCGCTGTGGAACAGACCAATCTGTAGCTGGGCAGGTGCAGTTTGTCTGGTGATACCTCCCTCAATAGGTTTATTGTTGACATCGCTGATGCAAATGGTGGGTACACATTGTAATGTAGGTAGACTGTATCTCTTGACAATATCCTTGTTGATCAGGTTCAGAGCAGCACCGGAGTCAATCAACGCTGTCAAAGTAATGGGACCATTCTTAGTAGTCAGCCGAACAGGAATCAAAAACGTTTTTGAACTTAGAAAGGAGAATTGATTAACACTCACCCGGTTGGTAGTAGTGGTGGATCCCCGGGCTTTGTGTGGGCACTCGACATTGCGGAACTCAGAAAAAGTTAAATCCTCACCCTTGCAGGCCAGTTCTGTCTGAAGCTTGAGGTTTAAACTCTGTTTGAAAACAGCCTTTAGAGAAACATCATTCCATCCACTTTGAGCGGCAAGGGTTCTAAATTCAATGGCGAAGTCTGCAGCGGTACGGTTGCCTTGAGACATGTGTAACAATTGTGTGGAAATATCCTTGCCCCCCTCGGGATATTCAAACACATCTCTGAGTAGTTGTAGGGAATATTCAAAGGATGAATGAAACTGTAAATCTGTCTCCCAAACCGCTGCAGCCCAATCGATCGCTCTACCAGATAATAGTGACATCAGAAAAGTGCATTTACTTGCTTCAGATTGAAACTGATCTCTCTGGCTTTCAACATAAATGCGGGCTTGACGGATAAAACCACGACATTGTCCTGCAGAGCCATCAAACTTGTCTGGCAACACCAGTCTTACCGTTGGTGGTGTGGTCAAAGGAAGCGATCGAATATAATGGGTTAAATGATCGTTTACCGCTTGCAGTTTGTTGAGCTGCTCTTGATAGTTCTAGCTGCTGTGCTGTAGCCTCAAATTTTTTGGCATGAACAGCGGTTCTTATTTCCAGTTTTCGCATACCCCCGCTCTGCACATTTTGTGTGTTTCTCTTATTGCTTCATCCGTTTGCTATATTTGACTGTAAGTGCCCTGCGAAGTGGACATTACCGGATATTCCTCCATGATTCCAGTTTGAAGGGTACGTATATGTTCCATACAAAGGGCATTTAAGTGTGCGAGACGGTAATTTAAATTGTTATTATTTACAGAGGTATATTATGTCCCACTTCACGCTTCTCTAGTAAGTTTCGTTTGTGTGTGAAGACGCTGCAGGTAGCGGTGCAGCGCAAATCTGTAAATGAATATTCCGAAGTGAAGTAAACTTCAACGGATTTCCCCTGCTCAGGGAGTAGGGAGCAATGGACACTGTGCAGGGACCATGTCAATCGGAACACAGTTCATGCACGGAGCTCACTTCTAACGAGATGATCTGAATCAGGTGTGTTAACAAAGAGAGACGTGCAAAACATGCAGAGCGGGAGTACGCGAGGACTGAGAACCGCTGGTCTAGAACAATTCTTACAAATATAACACGACGTAGCTGGGTGCCGCGGACAGATGCCGAACGGTGGTGTGCTACACTCATAGAAAACAATGTATTTGAATTTTAAAGACGTGGCGCGACGCTGCGCTTCTCACCTGGTGTGCGACGCTGAAACGCTGTTTTTTTTCACCTCCGTGTCCAAACATCTTTGTTTGGGCTTCCGAAAGCGGATGATGTCAGGAAATAGTGGTTGCAATTTATTTTTTAACTCTGTCCCTGAGCATTATAACGCCAATTTGCTATTGTGTGCTGCGCATTTCACTGAGGACAGCTTAACACGAGTGAGTAGTGCCGGATTCACCAAAAGCTTTTGTTGAAAGACGGAGCAAGGGGCGTGGCAGTACTGAAACACCGTCTAAGCTGTTCACCAATCACAATGCACTGGGACAGCTAACCAATCACAACACATTTAGTTTTTTCGGAAGGCGGACCTTCATCAAAGCCGGAACTAATCGAGCCGTTTGTGCCAGGATGGGGAGAAAGGTATTTTAATAATGTAAATTATGTGAAAAATAATGCGTTTTTCGAAACACCAAGCATGAGAGCATGTTCTGGTACACCCCCAAAACAAAATCAAGACTTTGTAAAAGAGCATAATAGGACCCCTTTAATGCTGCATTCCAGACAGCAACCTCCGAGAAATTCGCTAATTACCCTGCAAGCCCAATTCATAATGGCTGCCGGGATGGCTTGCAGACATTTCGGCTCATACCTCGCTTTGGATCTCCACCAAATTCGTGTGGTATGTTCCTATCACTGCGGATCAAGAGCTGAGATTCAGGGTGTATTCACACCAGGAAAGTCCGCTAGTTCACTTGCTTTGGTCCGGACCAAATACAATGCTGATTTAGTTTTGTTTGGTGCGGTTCGCTTTCGCACTGCCCTTTTTGCAAGTGAACCAGAAACTGTAAACAAAACCACACGTGTGCTAAGGTCATCCATTCATTGGACAGAAATTCTCAAGCAGGGAAAAACAGTAAGTACAAAAACATGCTAATCATGGAGATCTTTCGTAGTGCCATTTTTATTCTTTTACTGGTGTTATCAGATATTAATGTCATACGATGTTGTAATTATGACTTGCCGAAAATAAAATCTATAGATATAAAATACTTAAAGCACATGCTAAATATCTGCTAACACTTTTTTTGATGGTTCCCCAACAGATATTCTACTCACTATAAGCAACTTTGCAAGTACATCAACTTATTCTACCAACCCTAACCTTAACTAAGCCTGCTAATACTCTGAGAGTTAGCTGACATGTAGTTGCAAAGTTGCTTATAGTCAATAGACTAAAGGGGACCATCAAAATAAAATGTAATCTAATAAAAAAAAACACACATTGCATTTTTTAATTTGAAAGTATTACATCTGATCTTAAACTAGCTCACAGCAAAATGAATATTAACCTCACAGGAAACACTCAAAACAACACTCAACCACTCACAAGATGTAGTAAGATACCAGATCTTAAATAAACTATGTCAAGATAATCCATTATAAATTAAGTAGATTTATTATGGTATTCATTGTGTGTTATATGTAATCATACTCTTAAAAGTTATAATTTATAATGTATTATAAAACTTATGATTATTTATGAGATGATACAACATATTATTAAGCTTTTTTATAATGCTTTATGCATTAATTATAATGCCTTAAGAAAACCCTTATAATGTATTATAAATACAGGCTTCATAAAAAGTGTTGCCGGATTGACAAACAATTGAGGAAAGAAGAGAGAACATTCAGTTGGTGGGTTTTGCTCTTATCTACTTAAATTTGGAGTTTGGAGTTAGATGTCAGTAACATGATTATTCTGTTTGGTTCTCTCTCTCTCTCTACAACCCAAACAGTGCATACGTGTTAAATCAGAAATATATATTACAGAGTTAAACATGTTAAAGCAAATGTTTCTTATTTAATTCTCTCTCTCTCTCTCTCTCTCTCTCTCTTTTATCTCTCTCAGGAGTTGAAGCCTTTCTGTGCATGCAGCAACTGATGGAAAAGGGGGTCTTTTTTACGATGTTGTATGTGTTATTGCAAAAATGAGTATATACAGTATATAATAATATATATTCTTGAATCATTCTTGAGTCTTGCCTCTCTACAAACTTTTAAATATCTGGCTGTAATTTAGTGACTGCAAATGCTGATTTCATTTGATTCCATCTTTATTATAGCCTACCTGATAATGAGCTAGTTAAACTTAAGGGGGCTAATCAATATACAGTATATTTCAAGAAACTAAGACTCAAGGTACTCCACTTTTTCAGTTGTTTAAAGACTGAAATACATTTTTCATTTATATTTTAAGTGTAAATTCATTTAAATTTAAAATTGTTAACTCAAAGCAGGTATTACACACTTTGTAATTAACATCTGATGCATTTATAAATCAAAAATTACAATTGAAATTTTAAAAAAATGTTCCTGAGATTCAATATCTTTAACAACATGTACTAACATTACTACAAACTAAACCACCAGCGTCCTAGAAACGCGGTCCTGAAACTGCAGGCTCCGCTACATAATCCAATTCGGTAGGTGGCGCTGTTACAAAAGCATAGGGTCCTAGAACTGCGGTCCTGAAACTGCAGCCTCCAGTTGTGCAGGAACACCCTTCTCAATTGCTTTGAGAAAGGTGTTTGGGTTAGTGATGTCCTTTTTAACCGGTTCTTTTCAGTGAACCGGTCGAATCAGTTCACCGAATCGGTCTGAATCGTTCGAAACAGTTCACATCTCCAGTAAGCAAACACTAAGCCACATTTACTAAAGTTACTCACTTTTTGACGTGCCTGACACTCCCTCTGACTCGAAATAAACCAACATCCCAGAGTTATTCTGTTAGTCCAACAGTTCACTGACTTAACCTGCTGTAAAGAGAGAACTGATGATGATGATGAGCATGAGCAGCTGATACTGCCGAGTGAGCATGCACGGCGCACACGAATGAACGTACACGGCCTGTCACGGTTCTCGTTCTCGAGTCAAGAATCGGTTGCAATGGTTTTCGGATCATCAGTACCTTGTAGCGTCTGCATAGAATCATGCATGATCTTTGGGTTTTATGGTTTAAGAGACCCCTTTAGCTTTTGACATTTGCATATAAATTACAGTCCTGGTCACAAACGTAACACTTATATGGGTGCTAAATGTCAAATGGTTTGTTCAAACAATACAACAATTTTAACAAAGAACAACTGCTGGAAAAGTGCATTTACACACTGTAATTAACTCTAAATGTTTTACACACTATATTCAACAGATACTGCCTGTTGTTTGTAAATTACAAAAGTTATTGTGCATTATAAAATTTTTTTTTTTGAAAAACAAGTGCAAAGGCAGTTTTAAACAGAGGTTTTAACCACTTGTAGCGTCTGCATAGAATCATGCATGATCTTTGGGTTTTATGGTTTAAGAGACCCCTTTAGCTTTTGACATTTGCATATAAATTACAGTCCTGGTCACAAACGTAACACTTATATGGGTGCTAAATGTCAAATGGTTCCCCCCCACTCTCAAAGAGATGCTAAACAGTTTCACCACTCGCGCTTTCATTTAGAGTTTCAAACACATTCCAAAGAGACGTAAATGACCCCCGGGGCCAGGCACAATGGGCCTGGCTGACCAAGCAAACTAACACAGGCACCAATGGACCCACACACACACATAAAGGCATTTCTTTATTTAGACTATAATTAATCAGTTATAATTGTATCTGGTATATGCATGTGTTGTTTGTATGTTTACTCTTTATATGTATCAGTTAGACTCTCAATGCTTATATTCAGGTATATGAGTGTATCTCTGCTTTAATCTATTCTAAATGTTTGTTTCTTGGTATCAATATTATCTGCTTTTTATTCCTCAAACTATGATGTACAGTATGTGATTGTGAAACGCATCATACGATTTATACTATATTTTGGGTTAAAACGGCAGCAATTCCAGACCGGCCATAAAACATGCAAATGTGCCATAAAGTTAAACAAAGGAAACTTCTCCCGCTCAAATTCATGCCTCTTATTGGCCATTCCACCCAAAAGGTGGGTGTGAGTAGGAACCCTCAAAAGTGATTAGCCCGAAATAAGCTTGGCTCAGAAACCCTCTTCGTTTGAGACAACACTTTTCGAAGACTCTCAAGATCTTCCTCTTGAGTTTTATTTTCCGGCAGTTTTTATATTCAAGTAACTTTAGTCGCTGTGGACTTTTCCTTCGTCAGAAGAACCAGAAGTAAAAACTTCCAGCTCACTCCTCACGAACTCATCAAAAGACCTCCGTTGTCTACCGCATCCGGACTCTTCTTCAGCAATCGAAACCAATGCAAGTAACCGCTTGAAATTATTTAGATGCGTGTTTAAGTTTCAGCCCCTTTTTAAGGTGATTTTTGGATTCTTTGATGATTTTCAAAGGTTGTGGTTAAGTGATGTGAAATACTGCCATTCTTTTCTATTCTCTCTCTTTTCCTTACTTTGTTTCATTCTGTGTATATAGGTTTTAGTTAGTTATATGTTAGATATAGTTTCATTTATTAAATCCCTTATATTCACAACGGATTGTCTCTGTTCGCTGCTCACAATTCGAAGTCAATGAATGTGTGAACCCTTGCTACATTTGACTAAATTACTGCTAGCACTGCACAAAGAAGGACAGTTTATTGTTCCTTGGCCAGGAAAATAATAGTTCCTTGAATTGATGAATGATTATATTGTCTGCTCGGTGGACGGACAGATCAAATAATTGTAATATTGATTCTGCTACAGTTAATTCGAAGATATAATCTAAATATTTATTATTGATCATAACCAGTTATAATCAGTCATAAATATTTCCCTTTTGAGCTTGAAATTACTACACACTGTAGTGAAAAGCTGTAACAATATGCAGCTTGACCCTCTCTTATGAGGGTAGGTTTGAATTCAGAAAAACAATCTGCCTAACTTTGTTAGGACTCTGTTTCGTCTTTCTGAAATAATCTGACCTGTTTTTCGAAAACACTCTCTCTGATGGCACAGATGTAGCAACTATGCAAAGCCTCCTGATTCTGCTACAGTTAATTCGAAGATATAATCTAAATATTTATTATTGATCATAACCAGTTATAATCAGTCATAAATATTTCCCTTTTGAGCTTGAAATTACTACACACTGTAGTGAAAAGCTGTAACAATATGCAGCTTGACCCTCTCTTATGAGGGTAGGTTTGAATTCAGAAAAACAATCTGCCTAACTTTGTTAGGACTCTGACCTGTAATCTGACCTGTTTTCGAAAAAACACTCTCTGATGGCACAGATGTAGCAACTATGCAAAGCCTCCTTTTCATGACAGCTGTCAACCCTTCATATACTGCTTGCCTTGCTTTCCACCAAGCCAGTGGGTCTTCCGTTCTTGGAATCAAGGTCTCTGCAAGATACCCTCTCATTTCGGCCACTGTGGTGGATGTTGGGTTGCTGATGCTGACTGCATCAGCCACTCTTTCATCAAAATCCTCCCAGATTGAAGATTGCTGTTCAGAAGACGGAGGGTCTGGAGGAGATGTGTGCTCAGCTTGAGTTTGCTCATCTGTACTGGACCAAACCCTTGCAGCAGCTGCACTTATGCTTTTGGCTGCGTCATCTGCTGCAGCAGCATCATGAAAGACCCTTTGCTTAAATCTGGGGTCAAGAAGGGTAGCCTCAGAAAGCATACGAAAATGCTCTATGTTGTGGAAGCGATTTTGCATGTCCTCAGCCAGTGTGTTCATCATTGCAATAACTGGGCCATGTTTAGACACAGCCCCCCGCAATCGCTGGACACTTTTTTGCAATCCCCTTGCCATCAAAATGACCTTAGATGCAGTCACATATCTGTTTTAATAAAAAGACAAAATAACTTAATTAGATCAAATGTGTATATGTATATGAGAAGGAAATAAGCATAAACCAGGTGGGTTGAAATATGTCATACACTTAAAGTATTTCACCAGTGGAAGCAGTTATATGTTAAATTAATTTATACATACCTTTCAGCACTGATTTCAACAGTGACTTCTTCAAAGGGCTTCCAAATCTCACACACATCTTTGATTATGTCCCACTCTTCAAGTGTCAGGGTTGGAAGGCTGGGGTTGACCAATGCAAGTGTTGCAATGATTGCTTCCTTCTGCAGCCAAAATCTTTTCAGCATGTAATAAGTGGAGTTCCACCTTGTTATTACATCCTGCTTAAGCTTCAGCTCTTCAAGGCCCATTTGTTTTTGTGTTGCTTTTTAAGTGCTTCTGCTGACATATTCAGCAACATTCTTCACTTTTGCCAGTATCCCCTGAATGGGTTTTAAGCTTTCCCTCACAATTAAGTTTAAAGTGTGGGCAAAGCATGGCAAGTGCTTCCATTCAGCTTTTCAGATAGCTGCTTTTATGTTGCTGGCATTGTCAGTGACACACGCAACAACTTTGTTTGCGATTCCCCACTCATCACAAATCTTTTTAAGTTCAGCTGCCAGATTGTCAGCAGTATGCCTCTCTGTAAATGAGAAGCAGTCCAGAAGAAATGATGAAAGTGTAAAACTTTCATCAATGAAATGACAAGTGACTGCCATAAAACTACAGTAGTAGTTGTCCTTGATGTCCAGCAATCAGTGGTCAGACACACAGCTGAAGCTTTGCTGACTTTCACCATCACCTCTTCTTTAATTTGGCTGTAGTGACACTCCCTCTGACTCGATATAAACCAACATCCCGGAGTTATTCTGTTAGTCCAACAGTTCACTGACTTAACCTGCTGTAAAGAGAGAACTGATGATGATGATGAGCACGAGCAGCTGATACTGCTGAGTGAGCATGCGCGGCACACATGAATGAACGTACACGGCCTGTCACGGTTCTTGTTCTCGAGTCAAGAATCGGTTGCAATGATTTTCGGATCACCAGTACACAACTGAGAACCGCTTCTTTCGGACGTGTCCGATTTAAGAACCGATGAGCTGATGATACTGCGCATGCGTGATTCAGCGACAGCGTGTGTGATCTGAACTACCGAACCGAACAGTAATGACTGTCACAGCACAGCAGCACCGCCCGCCAGGCCGCCACAGGTGTCTGAACTCTGAACCGGACAACTGATGCCATCGTGAGCGCGGGTGAAACGAGGATAATGGGCCAATCCGGTGAAACGTAAGTTTACTTAATTACAAATAAACCATAATGGATTATACACAGTAAGTGGAGCATAGTTTCTGCGCTGATGAAGACTAATTTATTGACGTCATAACTGTAAAACATCCTAGTTTGCAGATCCCTGCCTGTATATGTGTTGATGCTTTAGATACAAAAATCCAAATTGTAAGAAACGTATCAGATTATAATGATGTTTTAATTGACTGATGTTATGATTACTGACTTTATATTTGAATGTGTTAAGCCCGCGATAGACTTGACGCCATTACGTCGAGCGTAAAAGTACCGGTGAACCGGTTTTTTCAACCGGTTTATTGAATCGAACTGTCCAAAAGAATCGAACTCCCCATCACTAGTTTGGGTCTAGTTCTTCTTGCTTCGACACTATTGTGACCAGCGTGTGGTGTTTCAAACGCTTCGACACAGTGAATCATTTCACCAAGCAGTCGGTTCAATTGATTCAAAGCTTTGAAATGCTTTTTTTCTCCCATCACTATTTAACAGAAAAACACTGATACCTCACTGTTTTTTTTTCTTTTTCTGAACTTATTATAAAACGCAATAACACACATGTGCAAGCTGATGTACATATAGACATCCCTGCACTAGTGACTACACAGTCTTTGTCTTTAATTAATTAAAAACCATGCAGCACAACACCAATGCTTCCTGGTTCATCCTGGACTGAAGCACAGGCTCTACTCTTCAGCACAATGGTGACCCACAAAACTCAACAGAAACAGTGTTTAAATCCCAACAATGTTAAACACTTACAGATCTCAAGATCTCAGCATCACTAGCTTCACTTATTACTAACTAGATCGACTTTATTTCTATCATAAAACATTTCTTATTGAGAATATACAGAGGTTTAGATATTGAGTTTTTTTTTTGTTTTTGTTGATAATAAAGTTTGATGTTACCATGATTGGGATCAGTGTTTGCTTTTATTTGGGCTCTTGACCCTTGACTTTCTGTTATTATTATTTTTTGTTGCTGTTTTCATTCTGTTTCTGAAGCACATTTGTTATGGCAAAGCATAAAAACAGCAGAAGCTCTGATTGGGTGATGTTGTTGTTATGTCTTATGCACCTGCTAACTTCAACTGTTTTTAGTCTTGTAGTAAACTTAAATCCTTTTAGGATCTGCAGGTCCTAGCTATAGAAAACATAATGATGATTTATATGGCTGAGTAATGAGCTTATGCAACTTTACACATTTACTATTACTATATTATTAGTTAGTTACTATTAACGTTCCTCCACTAGGTCTGAAAAATATGTTTTAATCCCCTGGACCACGCTACAATACAAACACATTGATCTAGATTGGAACATGATGCATTGCTGTGTCTCTGTCATAATTAAATAAATAATTTTGGAGAAAGTGGCTGTATGTGTTTTTTTGTTTACAGTCTTCCTTTAACGGACATTAATATAAGACAATACTGCAAAAACAGTTCACTGTCAAGCTGTTATATTCCTGTTATATATTTATTGTCCAACATTCCTAATTTTTCTGTCATTAATTTAATTTCATATGTTGGTATTAATTCAGTGTTAATATTTTCAACCGAAACTGACATGGTTTCTAGAGAGCAAAGGTTTTGGGAAAAAAGACTTAAACACAAAGTATGTAAAATAAAGGGTTTGATATAAGCTCTTTGGTCAAACGGCGGTGAAGGTAATCCGAGGCAGACTATAGTCCAGCGCAGGCAGAGAACAGACAGAACGAGGGAAATCAAGACAAAGAACTAGACTAGACTTAAACTAGGTTGCAGCTCCAGCTGTCGGCTATCCAGCGATAAGCGCTAACAATACTTGGCGCTGAATGGTGGTTAGAGTCGTGTGTGTGATTGGCTGCAGGTGAGAATGTGATCAGTGACATGTACTCCAGGGTGAAGTGTAACAGTCGGAGTAGTGTGAGAGTCAATATAATGGGAAGGAGACCTCTGCTGGCGAGCAGACGGAAGACCTCGGATAGGATTCATGACAACAACAATATTAACATTTTTTAATAAATTGGTATTAAACGTTTTATGAATCTGTTTAATTGATATAATTTAAGAAAACGTTTAATTTATTTTTGGAAATTATTATTATTATTAAATACTGACTGTATTTTTACACTGGAGTAGCATCATACAATTTTATGCAATCATACTATTTTTTGGATATTTAAAATAATAAAATATTATTATTATTTTGTAAATATTATTATTAATAACTTTCTTCTTTTTCTTCTTCTTAAATACTGACTTTGTATTTTTTTACAGTCCAGTAGCATTATTGCAATCATTATATTTTTATGGATGCTTAAAATCCTAAAATAAAATTAATATTTTAGAAATATTATTAATATTTTTTCTATTATTATTATTATTATTATTATTATTATTAAATATTTACTTTTTTTTACAGCGGAGTAGCATTATAGCAATAATAATTTTTATGGACATGTTGAATTTATATAATTTAAAATTTTGATATATTATTGATATAATTTTACATTTTATAAAATGAAATGTATTTTTGGAAATTATTATTATTAAATACTGACTTTTTATTTTTACACTGGAGTAGCGTCATACAATTTTTATGGATGTTTAAAATAATAAAATAAAATGAACATTTTGGAAATATTCTTATTAATTGTATTTTATATATATATATGTATTTTTTTTAATACTTTTTATTTTTTAGAGTGCAGTAGCATCATACACATTTTTTGGATGTTTAAAATAATAAAATACAATTATTGTTTTGGAAATATTATTATTAATAACTTTCTTTTTCTTCTTCTTAAATACTGACTTTGTATTTTGTACAGTCCAGTAGCATTACTGCAATTATACTATTTTATGGATGTTTAAAATAATACAATAATATTTTGGAAATATTGTTATTAATATTTTTATTATTATTATTATTATTATTTAAGTTTTTTTTATGTGTTTTTGGAAATTATTTTTATTATTATTAAATACTGACTTTCTATTTTTACACTGGAGTAGCATCATACAATTGTATGCAATCATGCTATTTTTTAGAGTGCAGTAGCATCATACACATTTTTTGGATGTTTAAATAATAAAATAAAATTAACATTTTGGAAATATTCTTATTAAAAACTTTCTTTTTTCTTGTTGTTGTTGTTGTTGTTGTTGTTGTTGTTGTTGTTCTTCTTCTTCTTCTTCTTCTTCTTCTTCTTCTTCTTCTTCTTCTTCTTCTTCTTCTTCTTCTTCTTCTTCTTATTATTATTATTATTAAATACTAACTTTGTATTTTTTTACAGTCCAGTAGCATTATTGCAATCATACTATTTTATGGATGTTTAAAATAATACAATAATATTTTGGAATTATTATTAATTGTATTATTATTATTGTTGCTATTTATTTTTTAGATTTTTAATTGTAAAATATTATTAATATTTTGTATATTATGAAATAATATACAATTATATTATACACGAATGACTGCACCTCTAAAGACCCCTCTGTCAAGCTCCTGAAGTTCGCAGACGACACTACAGTCATCGGCCTCATCAAGGATGGTGACGAGTCTGCTTACAGACAGGGGGTCGAGCAGCTGGCTGTCTGGTGCAGTCTCAACAACCTGGAGCTTAACACGCTCAAAACTGTGGAGATGACCGTGGACTTCAGGAGAAA
>NW_015505691.1:1262873-1274846 GCF_001515645.1 Sinocyclocheilus grahami
CCCTCAGACTATATTCAGTCTGAACAATTAATCTTTCATAATTATACATCGTCCATCACAACTAACATAGTATATTTATATTAAACTGCACACTTTGTAAATAACATATCTGCACACTAATAAACATATCTGTACATTTATCTAAACAATTTTTTCCTATACTTCTATTTCTGTATATAGTACATTATTAAATTTTTCTTTTTTTTATTATATTAGTGTTATATTACATCCCTACTGTGTTATTCCTATGTATGTCTACACTATCATGTATGTCTGCACTATGTTTGTACTTTCTTCTACACTGGAAGCTCCTGTCGTCAAGTCAAATTCCTTGTGTGTGTAAACATACTTGGTAATAAAGCTCTTCTGATTCTGATTCTTCTGAAATGCTGATTTGTATTATTTTACAGTGCAGTCGGAGTATTGCAATGATAATGTTGTTTTATTGATATCATGTAACAGTATTAGGCCACAGCACTTGCATATCATTGCTCTCTTGTTGTTTTTGATTGCTTCTATTGTCCTCATCTGTAACTTGGATAAAAGCGTCTGCTAAATGATTCATGTAAATGTATGTGATTATTGCAGTCGCAGCATTTCTGTATTGAAGAAAATATTATTTCACTGAAGGAGCTATATTTGATAATGTCAGACAATAAAGCTGATTTCAGTCTCGTGAGGAATTGATTTTATTCATAATTCATACAGCATTCAAATATTTCAGATATTCATCATCAATTACAATATGATCTCAAGATGATCTGACTTTGTGTTTTATTACAATCAATAGAGAAAATCACATGCATGATAAGATATCAGACTGATTTTGATAGTAATAATGCAAGACGAAGATGAAGAGACTCTATAACATCTCACTGTCACAGATTCATCATGCAGCTCAAAGCATTCTGGGTAGAGTCTCTCGTCAGTCTCTGATTCATCAACACAGTTTCACTGATGCTCCAACATTAAGATCCAAAAACAATTGTAACACAAATACAGACCTAAACCCAAACCCAGCGTAGAGCGGCTGAGTGAATGTGGTCTGGACTGTGTGGATGAGGCTCACTGTGTTTCTGGAGACGCTGTAGAATGACAGAGTTCCTGCACTGTGATCCACATACACTCCTATTCTACGGCTGATGGACTCTACAGTGAGATCAGTCACTATGTTATTGTGTCTGAATGAGTAACTGGAGGGAGAGCAGAACAAACTCCACGACTGATCATTAGCTCCAAACATACACTCTTTACCCCGTCCCTTCCTGCTGATGCTCTTATATGACACTGATATTATCACATCATCATCTCCACTCCACTCAATCTCCCAGTAACAGCGTCCACACACACTCTCTCTACACAACACCTGCTGATACACATCAAATCTGTCTGGATGATCAGGATACCGGTGATCTGTGAGAGTGAATGTAATCACTCTGTTGCTCTCAGACAGACGGAGGAGTTTATTCACTGTGTTCAGATCCAGAGTGAGCTGATGGGAATCTGATGGAGATAAAACACATCACAATCAGGAATTCTTCAATCAAACACATGATCTTTAATATAAGACTATAACATCACTAAATGTACTCTCCTCCAGACCTGCACTAAACCTAAACCTGTGCCACAGAACACACTCTGATATCTGTTAACAGTCTTATATGAGGATGTTTGATCAGTTATCAGAGTGCTGAGATGTCTTCACGCCGGCTGAATGTGGAGGACTGATCTGATCAAATCCAAGAGAAACCAACACATCTAACCTGTTCATTCAGTTCTGCATTCTGTGCTTTATCATTCAATACCAGTTTAACATACAAAACCATGGCTAATATAATGAAGTAATAGACACTTTTGAAATCTATTCAAATGTAAATGAAAACAGAATTAATTTACAACAAAACTAAACATTTCATTTTTATTTTTGTACTGCAATTAATGAAACAAATACAGTGGTTGTCTTGAAATAATTAGTATTATTAGTATTATTATATTTTCATGTACAGTAGTCATATGTCTGTGACTTTTATTTCGACAGGTGTCGTGAGGGTGACGGTAACTTCCTGTTCGGACCGATCAGGAATTCTTCAATCAAACACATGATCTTTAATATAAGACTATAACATCACTAAATGTACTCTCCTCCAGACCTGCACTAAACCTAAACCTGTGCCACAGAACACACTCTGATATCTGTTAACAGTCTTATATGAGGATGTTTGATCAGTTATCAGAGTGCTGAGATGTCTTCACGCCGGCTGAATGTGGAGGACTGATCTGATCAAATCCAAGAGAAACCAACACATCTAACCTGTTCATTCAGTTCTGCATTCTGTGCTTTATCATTCAATACCAGTTTAACATACAAAACCATGGCTAATATAATGAAGTAATAGACACTTTTGAAATCTATTCAAATGTAAATGAAAACAGAATTAATTTACAACAAAACTAAACATTTCATTTTTATTTTTGTACTGCAATTAATGAAACAAATACAGTGGTTGTCTTGAAATAATTAGTATTATTAGTATATTATTATATTTTCATGTACAGTAGTCATATGTCTGTGACTTTTATTTCGACAGGTGTCGTGAGGGTGATGGTAACTTCCTGTTCGGACCAGAAGTGAACCCTGCGCCTGTAAGAGACGGCGTTCCGTGTGAGGTGGAGCGGGCAGCACAGGTAGGTGGTATTATAATATTGTAAAATCAGTAGGGAAAAAATAACAGTTTTATGGAAGACACCGATAGGAAGAAGTAATGATTTCTAGATTAAGGATGGGACACACTGGACTAAACTCAACACTTGCTTTAATGGGGAAGCATGACAATTGTATGTGTGAAATGCAGAAATGTTCTTTTGACAGTGAATATAAAATTTTTTATAAAAAAGTTGAAATTTCAACTCACCGTTGCTTAGGGACGCAAAAACGTCTGTTAGGGACGGGCTATTTTTACTAAAATGGCTATAACTCCTGAACGGACTGAGATATCTTCACCAAACTCAGTACACGTGTGCAAGCTCAATCTTTGGTCAAATAAAAAAGATCGCAGTTCTGCCACTTGGTGGCACTATAAAACGAAAAAAATAAATACAAAATTACTATAACTATGGAACCGTTGGTCCGATCAACTTGAAAATTGGTATGCAGTGTCTTTGTCCAAAGGGGCACAAGTGTCTATGAGGACATTTGCATATCTCCAAAAACATGGCCGCCATTGGCCAAAGAAATTTAGGCACCTATTGTGCAAGGTTAACAGAGGTCGATCAGAACAAATCTCGGTGGGCATGTTCGATTCATGGCCCTAAAGGTCTGTAAGAATTTTGAAAGAAAATGGCCACTAGTTGGCGCTAACAAACTTTTTTGGCTCTGTAATCACGTGGTGTTTCACAAATCCACATAATTGCTGTTTCCCAATTCATAGGCTACGTCCTTTGAATTGCGCATTTGAAGGCCGATTGCGTCATGGCGGCGCGACGAAGGCTGTCCCAATTCAAAGCCCGCTTCCTACGAAGGCTGCATTTGAAGGCCGATTGCGTCACGCCGGCACGACGAAGACCGTCCTAATTCATGATGCATCCTCCGAAGGCTGCATTTGAAGGCCGATTGCGTCACCGTGATGTGACGAAGGCTGCATTTGAAGGCCGATTGCATCACGGCAGCGTGATGAAGACCGTCCCAATTCATGATGCATCCTCCGAAGTCTGCATTTGAAGGGCGATTGCGTCACCGCGGCACGACGAAGTCTGCATTTGAAAGGCCGATTGCGTCACCGCGGCACGACGAAGGCTGCATTTGAAGAGCGATTGCGTCACCGCGGCACGACGAAGGCTGCATTTGAAGGCCGATTGCGTCACGGCGGCGTGATGAAGACCGTCCCAATTCATGATGCATCCTCCGAAGTCTGCATTTGAAGGGCGATTGCGTCACCGCGGCACGACGAAGTCTGCATTTGAAGGGCGATTGCGTCACCGCGGCACGACGAAGGCTGCATTTGAAGGGCGATTGCGTCACCGCGGCGTGACGAAGACCGTCCCAATTCATGATGCATCCTCCGAAGTCTGCATTTGAAGGCTGATTGCGTCACGGCGGCACGACGAAGACCGTCCCAATTCATGATGCATCCTCCGAAGGCTGCATTTGAAGGCTGATTGCGTCACCGCGGCGCGACGAAGGCTGCCGCAATTCGAACGCGACTTCAAATGCGACCTCCATTTCTCCAGCAAATGAAGGATACATTTCATGATGCATCCTCCGAAGGCTGCATTTGAAGGCCGATTGCGTCACCGCGATGTGACGAAGGCTGTCTATAAGCCTATAAATCATAAAAGAAAGCCTACAGCATCTCTCAAAACTGTGTAAAATGATACATAATTTCGTTCTAAACAAGCATGCAAAATTTAAGAGAGATTGGGCAAACAAATAACACTATAATAGTTGTAAAGGTTAAACACACAGTGTTGTATAAGAAATTGCAATTATAACCACTAGATGGCAGCGGAAGACCACTAATGGGCTCATTAAATGCCCTAAAACAGTAATGTTCATCGGTTTGCCTATGGATTCATGCTAAGACATTATAAAATCACTGTTATAACATTTAAAATCACATTGAGTCAAAGTTTACCATTTTGTTTACAGACATATCAGTTTTTACAATTATGCCAGATTATGATTACAGTGAAAACTGAAAATGACATATTAACTCTTAAAAATAGAAGACTTGCAATAAGTTTTGTGTCACCTATAATTTATCTCAAATATCTATATCTGCAACCAAATGTGTGTGCATGTATGTATGTGTGTGTGTGTGTTTAAGCATGCTGATTGAGTATTAATATACTAGTTTAATAATTTCATTTCAGTGTGTGTGTGTGTGTGTGTGTGTGTGTGTGTCTGTGAGCCTATTCTCCATATTGGATGTGTTTTACTGTCAGTCATACATCCTGGTTGGCCAAGACCACCTTAAAGGCCTTAAAGTGCTTGAACCCCGGTAATTGCTGCTTGCAGCTATATTTAAATATTTGTTCTGTGATTTGAGGAGGACGGAAAGAAACTGTCCACAACAGATTTCAGATTTCTGAAGGGAGCTGCTGACAGAAACATAGGTGAACCAAAGAAGCTTATTATTCAATCACTTCATAAGCACAATATTTCTTTTGCACAATAGGTGGTTTGCAATCACGTGATTCTGATGACGTGCGAAATGGAATCACTTGCAGGAACTCAAAATGCCTGTGTTTTGCGTTGTTTATGGATGCTCAAATTGACCAAACCAAGAAATCACAAGGAGCTTTTATCGTGTACAAAAATGTGTTGCTCATAAGAGGGAAAAGTCAAGAAATTGATCGAAAAACGCAGGAAAAATGGCTTGTAAACCTGTGTCTGCGTTCGGGAGGAGCGAAGCTCGTGTGATAATGCACGTGTGTGCTAATGGTTAATATAAGATAACAATATATTAAAATATTAATAAAGAAATATATAAATAGATTCAGAGTGACACAGTCAGAATTCACTGAATGCTAAACGCCACACATAGACACGATGTAAATAAGATATTGTTTGCAGTTCTGAGAGCTTCATATCTCGGAATCCTGAGATTGCGATAAATTGAAGTGAGTGACAGCTTTTTAGTTATTAACGTTAGATGGAAGCGCTATTTGCTCACTTTCCAGGCTATAATCGATTCAGAATTTAAATAAAAGTTGTTTTAGGTGCTGCTAACAGGACCAACAGCCACATACCCTGTAACTTACATGCAGCACAGTTTCAGGAGTGACATATATTCCACATCCCTCATATAAATACAGGATTCACTTTCCAAATAGTTGCTTAGCCTATATCCACCGCCTCAATGGCAGGCAAGTATTTCAATTTAGTTTAAACATCGCTCCTCTTCATAACATATGGATCACGTCCAACATGTTGTGATTATCAATACCTTTCTCTTGTAATAGCGTGGTGGTTGAAGAGAGATCCCCTCATACAGGGTTCGTACACATTTTTAACCAATACAATTCCATGACTTTGAGGTAAATATTCATGACCTAATGTTTCCTGAAGATTCAGCCTTTTCAGCATATTCATCCGCTGATTTCTCAAGAGCACACATGTCTGCCTCCATCCTAGCCCTCTTCTTTTTCAAATCTTCCAGCTCATCTGTGAGGGCCTTCCTCTTCAAGTCAACAGCTTGCTGTTCTTTCTTTCTCTTCTCTTCATCCAGGTACCCATGGTACTTCTGCCTGGCTCCTGCAGCTGAAAGGAGCAGCTCCTTTGTGATTTCCACCTTGGTTACAGCCTCCTACAGATCTGACACGGTCAGCAATCAGCCTCTGAGCCACCAGAGATCTTTCTCTCTGATTCTCAACTATTCATTCTTTGTTGATTGAAAAACCTCTTTCGACGCTTGCCTGCCCATGTGATAAGACAAGAAGAATCTTCACCACATCCCACTCTTGGGAAAATGATGGTTTTTTTCCCATTGTCTCATACAGCAATGTGTCCACTCCAGCGGTTTTGGGGTCAAATTCCCTTAACTTAACCTAAAGAGCAACCAAATCACAAAACTCTCTAAGGATATTGTTGCACGCTGCCTCATTTACATGTTAAGCTTCAACAAGTATGTGCAACATCCTTCTCATTTGAGTTACGCAGAGTACCTTACTTTCAGCCATGCGTCTCGGGTCAAGGCACTGCATGCTTCTCACTAACGTGTGATGCACTGGGGCCTTTTTCAGCAACTTCTCAAGGAGTGTGATCAAGAGTTTCTTGCAGTCCATCTTAATCTCTAGTCTCTGCCTTTCTGAAATGTTTTTGGAAGACTTGAGTTGGTTCAGGGTGGCTTCTGCTGCAAATCCAATATCAATCTGAGAACTGTCCTTGTGCAGACTGCTGTCTTGAAAAGGGACATGGAGGAGCTTTAGCAAATTTTAACAAATATTATATTTATTAAATATAATAATAAGTGATCGTGCTGGCGCCTCCCTCAAGTTAATATATTTGGCAAAATAAAAACTTTGCGGTCTGGTCAGTAGATGTCGCTTAATTTTATTTTTTTTAAAGTTCATAGCTCTTTAAAAAAATGCGTCTCTATACAGTGTTTTAATCATTCCACTGCCCTGCGTCTGACATTTCTAAACACAAAAACGTGCAATTTTTAAACTATTGAAACGTATTCAACATCTGGCTCTAGATTATAAAATGTAAAATTTATAAATTGTATTTTTATTTTTGTAATAAAAACAATTACATTTGTGTGCGTTTCTAATTACTGCAGTGTATAGAATTAAACATCATTAGCAATCACACAATCCATGTTTGTCCTTACCTTGAATCAGTACATATCACCGGAGAGAAAGGGCAGCATGGGTTGGTCAGTCTGATACATGGTGAGGAAGGGGTCGATTTCTCTCGCAATGCTGTTGAATATTCCCACTTTTACTGGGAAGAAAGGATCAGCACAGTGCATCTTCACCTCTTCAAATGACTTTACTTTTGGATTGGGTAGTTCACCTCTCTCTACCATCTCCATGTATTGTTTGACATGTGGCCAGATTAGCAATCCCCTTTCTGACACGTTGACATTCTCAATCCACCGTTGCTTACAAAACTTAAGCATGGGCGTTTTACAACCGGTTGCTGTCCTAAAATCTTTGTGACGGGCAGGGCATGAACAGCCAATACAAGCTAGAGAGTCCGTGTTCAACTTCCCATCCAGTAGATTTACACCCATCTCTGAACGCATTGTGCAGTATGTGCCACCCACACAAACCGATGTTAATAAGTGACTTTCCCGCATCTTTCTGCACTTGCTTCTGGAGTATTTCGAATACTTTCCAATTAACGTTCGATCCGTCCGTTGAGATTTAGACAAGATTCTTGATTCCGATCTCTGAAAGCAAGTTATTTATTTTCTCAGCGATGTCTTGAGCTGATGAATGGCCCATGAACTCTGAGCCGATGTATTTAGTCTTCACCTCAGACCCGTTCCAAAGTCTGACATGCATGTCTAACTGTTTAGACTGTAAATAGTGATTCGGGCTTTCATCAAATAGCATAACATAGACGCTTTGCTTCGATACATCTGCCAAAGTCAGTTTCTTAAAATAAGGAGCCAGTCCAAAAGTACATAAATATGAGCACTTGCGTTCGCCGCATGCAAAGCTGGCTGCTATCTTGCTGTCTGGGAACATAGTCTGAAAAAGCTGGCCTGTGTCTTCACAAGACTTGTAGGAATTAGAGGTTGACCGATGTATCGGTTTTGCCGATTAATCGGCACCGATAGTTGATTGCTGGAACTATCGGTTATCGACAAAAATCCATGCCGATAGTTTTCTGGGTTGCGTCCATTGCTGGAGCGGCTGAGAAGGCTCTGCTGTCATTACACAGTGCGAGAGCGGCCTCTAGTGGTTGAAATCACTGACAGCACGTGCTATTTGTTTAGACGCGTGATACTGCACGCTGAACAGAGCGGGAAACTTCAGACGCGGATTTAAATGCAGCCGACAGAAAATCCTGCCGCGCCACAGAGTGCCATTCACATAGTTTTCCTTTAAATTACATTATATTGGTCCCAAATCGTTGTTAATGTACATAATGAATTGTGTATTGTGCATTTTCAGCAAAACGTTTGTCTTTCTGTGGCTCTAATAAAGTCTGTGTGCTTCATTTATAGAGCTATAATATAGGTCGCACTTTCTCTTTCTGTTTGCTCCGTTTTTTAAAAGCCGAACTTCAAACTCATCTATACCAAATTGTTCATTCTTGAAGTAAACTTGTGTCCGTTTGGTGATTAAATAAACTGTTTTAGACCGCTGCTCGAGTTGAACGCGACGCGTCCGGAGTGTGTGTGATACCGGCAAGTTCTCCTAGACTCAGCGCTGCGCTTTTATTTTGATTAGATAATCATCAAGTGTTCAAGAATAGAAGCAGTTGAAGTGTGAGAGTATACATACAATATCCATATGTATATAATTTTAATGCTATAGCCTTTGTGTATATATTTAAAGATGTGCATCTTTAAGCATGACGGTTGAAATTAAATGGTAACACTTTAAAATAAGAGTCCATTTGTAGCATTAAGATTAATGAAAGCTGTGTAAGTATTGTTCCTTGTTAGAGTGTGTTAATTTCAACATTTACTATTACTATTATTATTTTTTTTACTACTACTAGTATGGTTCAGTACTGTTTTTTTAAATAAAGCACTATTTTAGTTTTTGTTCCATATCAATTTTAAAACTATCGGTTAATTAATCGGTATCGGCCAGTGTGGTCCAACCTAAAATCCACTATCGGTCGACCTCTAGTAGGAATAGTGCGAACTAGCTACCTTTAGCGCCCACAGTACCTCTGCAGTTAGGGTTTCATTTCTGGACAAGGCACTCAAAATGGTCCCTTGTTTTACAGTGGATGAAAGGGAAGCACCGCAGCTGGGAGCGGGTTAGTCAGTCACACGGGTGAAAAAGCCGGTGATCGGGTTGGGAGCTGTCGAGCATGCAGCTGCAGCAGCAGACTGGTGCTTTGCACCTTTAGCATGGCTAGACAGCGCTGCCTCTCCCATGTTCGAAATGTCGAACGTTTTACGGCACAGTGTACATTTTGCACGTCCCGGGTCCTGATCTTTCTCAAGCCACCCCTTATACTTTTCATCATGAAGCCATAAATTATTAAATAGGCGTTTTCCTGGCATTGCGTGAGTTTACTACATAATACTAGCTGCAACTGCGAGTCGCCGTTACCCCACGCAGAGAACATCACGTGACGGATCGCACGAATGTTAACTACTGTAATTTAACCAATATTATCAACTAAAATATATTCAAATATTCAGAGATTGTGAAACAAATTTCCATGACTTTTCCAAAACTTAGTGGGTCAATTTATTTTTCCAGGCCTGGAAATTGTTGTTTTAAAATTCCATGACTTTTCCAGGTTTTTCATGACCATACGAACCCTGCTCATACGATTGTAAGGCGCGTTGGGTGTGCAGCAATTCAATGAAAACGCAATATATATATAAATGCATCATGCCTAAAACAGTAGCCTACATTACCGACTTTTCTATATCTCATCCATTCGTTTTCAGTCACTCCTGAAACTGTGCTGCATGTACAGGGCATGTGGCTGTTGGTCCAGTTAGCAGCACCTAAAACAAAACTTTTATTCAAATTCTGAAATGATTATAGCCTGCCTAGAAAGCGAGCAAAAAGTTGTCACTCACTTCAATTGATCACGATCTCACGATGTTCCTTTATAATCAGTGAAGCTCTCTGAACTGCAAATAATATCTTATTTACATCGTGTCTACGTGTGGCGTTTAGCACTGAGTAAATTCTGACTGTCACAATGCGTGAGAGGTGGCAGCCCAATCTATTTATATCTTTATAAATATCTTAATATATTATCGTATCCTATAATAACCATTAGTATACACGAGCATTATCACACGAGCTCCGCTCCTCCCGACCGCAGACTAGGGCTGAACGATTTTGGAAAATAATCTAATTGCGAAATTTTTTTTTTACCAATATTGCGATTTAATATGCAATTATTTTTTAAAGCTCTTTATGTTCTGTATTATTCAACAAAGACAAGCTATAAGTCATTGTATAGTATGACCAACACAATATTAGATAGATTAAACATAAATGTTCTTTCCTGTAGGCCAGGTCTATATATTAGGTGATGCATGAATTGATATGAATGACATTTTTATTTAACAACTACAATCACAGTACATTGACTGATTTGTTGAACTTCCAACCTTGTAAGCATGTAATAATTATCACAACATAAAGCACTGACGAATAAGCCTGGTGTAAACATTAATATGAAAGTCAGTAACAAATCACACAAACTAAGTCTGTTGCATTACCACACTACTTTAGGTAATTCAAAGTCACTGTAATAAACATATGTAAACATGTGGACTGCACTAAACACTGTCTGTTAACTTTAGACCAGTGCTTCTCAAACTTTTGTGGTCGCACCCTCTTTTAAATCTATTAATAAAATCTGCCCTCCCGCCCTTTCCCGAATCCCCATCCCACCTCAGACTACCAAATAATTTCACTAAACATTATGAAAAATTAATGCTTTTTTAATTAAAAAAACCTACAGGAAAAAAAACACCTGCATCACTTGAAACATTGAAAAATAGCATAGAGAGAATAACTGTTATTATTATTATTATCTCTGTTATTTATTTATTTTTTGTGGGTTTCATGCTGTCCGCGAAGGCAGTGTTTCCCAACCTTTCTTTAGTCGCGGCACCCTTTGGAAATTTTAACAAATTTGTGGCACCCTACAAAATTAATTTTGTCACAATATTTGAATTTCTAACTTCGATATGATAATTTGAAAAGTATAGATATTCGGTAAAAAAGGGAAGAACTGAAGAATATAATGTCATACAGATATTTGTAAAAAAAAAATAGTGTCTATCAATGGTGGCAATCAGTAGGCTAATTTCTAATGAAGAGACCAATTTATATGACAGACTTTAATGTAGGCTTTTATTCATAAGTAAACATTGTGAGATAGCTTTTTATAACGGTAATTAAAATTTTGCTCACTCAGTGTATTTTTGATTTTACAGCTGGGTAATTTTGTTGCAGTAGCACGAGATAGCTTGATTTAAAACTTTGAATTGAATAAAAAATGACGAGGCTAAGCAGTTAATAATAAAATAAGAACAAATAAAGAAATTACTAATGATAGCACAAATAAAACATTACGATAGGCCTACAAATGAAATAAATTGCTGTTTAGTTTTTCAGGTAGGTCTAACACACAGTAGGGCTATTAAGAGATTTTAGTTTTTTTACCAATTATCCAAATAATGTATAATCTTAGAAAGCTATTATTATCAGAGGACACATGATACCTGATTAGGAAATTCGGATTGTGACAAGTATATTGGAGCGTGACAAATTTCGATGTCTCGCCACGGGCATAAAAGCTTTTGT
>NW_015505692.1:3944-7455 GCF_001515645.1 Sinocyclocheilus grahami
GGACAATATTTGGCTGAGATACAACTATTTGAAAATCTGGAATCTGAGGGTGCAAAAAAATCTAAATATTGAGAAAATCATCTTTAAAGTTGTTCAAATGAAGTTCTTAGCAATGCATATTACTAATCAAACATTAAGTTTTGATATATTTACGGTAGGACATTTACAAAATATCTTCATGGAACATGATCTTTACTTAATATCCTAATGATTTTTGGCATAAAAGAGAAATGTATAATTGTGATCCATACAATGTATTGTTGGCTATTGCTACAAATATCCCCCAGCGACTTAACACTGCTTTTGTGCTCCAGGGACACATTTGATAAAAGCCGCTTATCTTTTAATAGAGACCCCAAACATCCTAAAGATGCACGGGTTTGATTTCAGATGATTCTTCAGATGATTCTTCAGATACACACGGCCAGCGCTGGGGAGTAGTTACATGAAACGGAATTACATAATTTCATTACAAAATAAATCTAACTGTAATCTGTTACATTACTTTAATAAAGTACAGTAATTGAAATGTAACTACTTATTACATTTCCAAAGTAACCTTCCCAACACCGCAGACCCACAATTAAAACATTAATAAACGATGCTCTCAGATGATATGATGTGGTGTGTTTAGCTGTTTGTCTGTCTGAATCTCACTTATTATCATTTTGAGTCCAAGCCGAGTATGAATCAAACAAGGGTCTGAGTTGTAAAACTGAAAGGGTTAGTCATACAGTGGTCGGTTATGTAAGAGTTTCTCCAAATAGAAAGAGCTTAATTTTCCTCGGTTGTCATAGCGACATGTTGTTTCAGAAGCTTCCTTGTGTTTCTCTATAGTTCAGATGGCAGCGCACACATCTCAGTAGACTAGTCATCTTCACAGCATCTTCATGATTCTTAAAGGGATCGTTCAGTCAAATGATGACGAATGATCACTTTTGGCTGAATAGTCCCTTTAAATCACACGTGTGTTTATGGATATAGTGTATTTTCAGACTGAATGGGAATCTTAGTCCTGAAGCTCCACTGCTGTGCCGTGTGTATCTCCTTCACTATGTGAGCTTTAGTCACTCAACACGTCCCGAGTCTTTGGTGATGTTTCGCAGACGCACCAAGAGGACTCCTCTGAGACTGGTCAAGCGGAAATCCCCAAACGCCAATCTGAGCTGAAGATGCACTTGGCAATCATACTTGAACGGTTCCATTGTCTGCGGTGAAATCAATGCTATAAATACCACCACCAGTTTTGGTATTGAAACCAGAGGTTACGAACAGACAGACACAAACAGGCGAGAGCAAACGTTGCCTTTATAAAAATAACCCAGTTCCTCGTGTGGCCTTCACAGGTCAGATCTGAAGAAGCAGATCCCCGGCGTTTCACCTTAAAGGCGTCTCGGATGTAATTCCTCATCAAGCACACGCATGGCAACAGAAAGCTCTTTCTTGAACACCTGCAGCACTGGAACAGACTGTTTTCAGGAGTTTGCGAGGAATGGATGCGTTGTGATTTGTTTGTGAACATGTGAAGTGGGGAAATGAACATTTTTAAGGTTTCTCATGGTTTATGCAAAAAGCTGAGCTGATGAAGACTAGTTTATTCACTTTATATGCTTTAGACGTGTAAAACAATCACGTTTCACATTATTACTGGGTGCTTTAGTAATATCAGTGTGTATATGTTATGTCAGTTTTTCCTAATTCCTCCCTAACACTTTTGGGGGAGGTAAACCGACATAGTCAATGAACAATAAATCTTCTTAAAATAATTTATTTTGACATTTGTTTATAACATATTAAAGGAAGCGGGCCATTTCCCAAATATCAGCATGATTGCAAATTTTAGAAAACAAAAAATACAGTCGTCAACATTTGAAGTGGGGGAGAAAAAGTTCATCAAAGTTGTCCTAAGACAAGAATGTATTTTGGTTTTAGGACAAATTTGCTGAAAGGTTTTGATCCACTTCAAATGTTGACTAGTGTAGATTCAAACAGCAGAACATGTGCGTGTTTATTCTAACAATTCAATTCCAATTATGCTCACAAATCTGTGTTTTTATAACAGTAAAAGCTTTTTTAGTGTAGTTGCACTGTTAGCTTGAGTCATTTTTATCAAAAACACTGATAAAAGCATATATTCCCCCAATTTACCAATATTTAGTATCTTATATGTTTATATTCTGAACTTTATTCTCGAACAGATGGCACTGTATAAAAAGTGTGTCTGTTGCTCATAAAAATGTTTCTGTGTATTTGACAGATATTGCATTTAATTCACTTCGTCTGTGATAAAGTATGCAAACACCGTGAGAGCGTCACTACCGGGAGCAGAAAGTGTTCGACTTTAGGTCTCTGCTTTTAATTCCTCCCCAACTGCAAGTCAAGTCTGTTGTAAGTCAAATCTGTTTCAAGTCAAGTCTGTTCAAGGCAAGGCAAGTCTGTTCAAGTCAAGTCTGTTCAAGTCTGTTTCAAGTCAAGTCTGTTCAAGGCAAGTCTGTTTCAAGTCAAGTCTGTTCAAGTCAAGTCTGTTTCAAGTCAAGTCTGTTCAAGTCAAATCTGTTTCAAGTCAAGTCTGTTCAAGTCAAGTCTGTTGAAGGCAAGTCTGTTCAAGTCAAGTCTGTTTCAAGTCAAGTCTGTTCAAGTCAAGTCTGTTGAAGGCAAGTCTGTTCAAGTCAAATCTGTTTCAAGTCAAGTCTGTTCAAGGCAAGTCTGTTCAAGTCTGTTTCAAGTCAAGTCTGTTTCAAGTCAAGTCTGTTCAAGTCAAGTCTGTTTCAAGTCAAGTCTGTTCAAGGCAAGTCTGTTCAAGTCAAGTCTGTTCAAGTCTGTTTCATGTCAAGTCTGTTTCAAGTCAAGTCTGGGCTCGTAATGCACTACATCTTTGAAGTGGCATGAGGATGAATGACTGAAGTGCTCAGGTGACTCCAGAGGAAGTGAAAGGAGTCTGGCGACGCTCTGATTGGGTGTTTGATCTGTTAAAGCCTCGTTGGACAGAGGATGAATGTGCAAGGCAAGTCTGTTCAAGTCAAGTCTGTTCAAGTCTGTTTCATGTCAAGTCTGTTTCAAGTCAAGTCTGGGCTCGTAATGCACTACATCTTTGAAGTGGCATGAGGATGAATGACTGAAGTGCTCAGGTGACTCCAGAGGAAGTGAAAGGAGTCTGGCGACGCTCTGATTGGGTGTTTGATCTGTTAAAGCCTCGTTGGACAGAGGATGAATGTGAAGGCAGCAGTGCTGTGTGGATGCAACGTGGACACGAGGAGGCCTGAGAAGCTCATGCAGATGTGAGTGGAGGCTGAAGCATGACGACGAGGTGTAGAGGAGAAGAATGCCTTGATTCAGGCCTTTCATGTCTGCAGGCCCATGCGTGTGTGTGTGTGAAGGGGAAGCGGCTCAACATGGTGAATGGAGCTTTTGTTCTGGGCCGGCTGTGGCTTTTTTACATTCTGCAGTGCTGCAGATGGAAGTGAAGCGGCCCGCATGAGACGAGCATTGAAATGAGCTCCCTCCTCCTCCT
>NW_015505692.1:8243-15728 GCF_001515645.1 Sinocyclocheilus grahami
CCTCCTCCTCCTCCACCTCCTCCTCCTCCTCCTCCTCCTGCCGTGATCCGAGCTTCACTTGGATCATCTATGTCAGAGCATTTTTAGCAAATATTTAGTAAATATTCAGTATTTACCAGTTCAGAAGACATAAGACGGAAATAAACATGCACACATTTGTAATATGTATATAAACATTTGCATTGTGCAATACGCAGCATATGCATGTGCACAAGGTATTACTGAATACTATTGAGAATATAGTCAGATTCAAGCGTTCATTTTCATCAGTCCCAATAAATCCAATCCAGACTCTGACTCAGGCATTTCAGAATTATTAAATAATATTGAGATCGGTGTGCTAGTTCAGTTATCCAATCACATGATCTGCTGGAGTTTTTTTGTTGTGCATTGAGGAATTTATTCGGCAGTCCATTGTAGTTTATTTGCATGTCTCAACTGAGCGCATACGTTTTTAGATTATTAGTGCAAAGGTTTTAGCATTTTTAGAATCTTGGCATTTCCATCCAGCTTTTCATTTTAATGCAGTACACAATAATAGATGGATGAAACATGCTATTTTAAAATTATATTTATGTATTTTAAACAAAACGTATGTGCATGCGTAGTGCATCAGTCAGCATGCTCAGAACCAAAGAAAACCATGGCAGTAATGTCACCAGAGCTACTGTGAGTATAAGTGAGTTTTAATTTAGATTTTTTTTTACCTTGATGACATATGTCAGAAGAGCTTTTCCCTCTCCACTGACCAGTTCATCATAATCAAACACGCAGGTTCGTAAGAACCCTATTGAAAAAACAGCACATGCTGGTAAGGTATGTTTTGAAGCATGGCACCTGGTTTATGCTGGTCTTGAGCTGGTTATGTGCTGGTCCTGAGCAGGAGCTAGTTGCTCAACCAGATTAGGACCAGCACATGACCAGCTGCCATGCTTCAAAACATACCTAACCAGCATGTGCTGCTTTTTCACCAGGGAAGAAGAACACATGTCAACAGAGATGGTAGAGTAAAAACCACACATCACATATGTCCGGTCAGTTCAGTGTGCAAGATAATGTTGAATCTGATTGAGAAGACTGTCATTTTCAAGCGTTTACATGCTTCATTTCCCCCGTAGATCAGATTATTTTATATCTACAGCACGAATGAGTTCTGTTTTCACCCGTGTGTGTGTGTGTATCATAGCACATGATCACTTCAGACTCCAGCTTTGTAAAGGGAGTCCTGTCCCGTCTGTGAGTTTACAGGCCTCTTTGAATATGGCTGGAATCATGAGAAACTTCACTTCTTCTTCTTTTATGGCGGTTTGTAAACAAAAAGAGCATCACTGCCACCCATCTCCCGACTGGCCCATTGACACTCATCCTACACGAGCCTCCTTCACACACACAACCACAAAAACCAAAATAACATCACATTTATAAACCTGACTTGATATCAGCATGTATTTTTATTTATTCTCTGGATCACGTGACTCATTTAACCTCAGCAAACTGAACACTTGTAATGAAGGATCCACGGGCTCGTCTCATCTCAGGCTCCGAGTCTGATGAAGGGGAGGCTCAGTTTGATGTTTGGACAGCCAGAAATGAGAATGGGAACAAATCCCACAATGCTAATCTGCACTCAGTGATCAGAAGACACATTTGAGACATCTGGCAGTGTATTGCGCCACCTACTGGATGAACAGAGATGTTAGTAATGACATCTGTACTCACACACATGGAGTGATAGTTCTGAGTGAGGAAGTGACTTATAATATAACATAACTATATACTATAATATAATAATATTTATATTATAGATAGTTTAGAGTTTTCTTTATCCAGTAAAAGCTCTTTTAGTGTACAGTCAGGTGCATATATATTTGGAAACAGGCACAATTTTTTATTATTTTAGCTGCTGACCAAAACATATTCAAGTTACAGTTATATAATGAATATGGGCTAATAGTTCACACTCTGTACTTTAATTTGAGGGTATTCTCATCACAACTGGAGGAAAGGTTAAGGAATTACGGCTCTTTAAAATGTTCCTCTCCCCTCTTTCAAGGGACCAGAAGTAATTGGACAGTTGACTCAAAAGCAGTTTTAGAGGCTTCAGCACAAGCTGCAAACAAGCCCAGATTAGACTTGGCCAAAAAACATCTAAAAAAGCTAGAGCACTTCTGGAAAAGCATTCGTTGGACGGCTGAAGTTAAGATCAAGCTGTACCAGAACGACGGGAAGAAAGAGTCTGGAGACGGCTTGGAGCAGCTCCTGATCAAAGCACACACACCATCTGTGAAGCACGGAGCAGTGTGATGCATGAGCGTGCATGTCTTCAGTGGCACTGGGTCACTGGTGTTTAGTGATGATGAGACAGAAGCAGACGGATGAACTCTGAAGTGTGTAGAGATATACTCTCTGCCCAGATTCAGTCAAACGCAGCAAAGCTGATTGAGCGGCGCTTCATAGTATGAATGAACCATGACCCAAAACATACAGCAGAAGCAACCCAGGAGTTTCTGAAGATAAAAAAGTGGAATATTCTGCAATGGCCGAGTCAATCTCCTGAGCTCAGCATGCATTTCACTCGCTGAAGACAACACTAAAGACAGAAAGAGCCACAAACACACAACAACTGAAGTCAGCAAAGCATCACAAAGAAGAAACCCAGTCTCTGCTGATGTCCATGAGCTCCAGACTTGAGACAGTCATCACCTGCAAAGAATTCTCAACACAATATCAAAAATGAACATTTTATTTATGATTACATTTATTTGTCCAATTACATTTGAGCCCCTGAAAATGGGGGAACTGTGTATAAAAATGGATGCAATTCCTAAGCATTTTATGTTATATTTTTGTTCAACCCCTTGAGTTAAAGCTTAAAATTGTGTCAGTGTCCAAATATATATAGACCTGACTGTAATTGTAGAAACGCCCAGCTTCAGCTGCTGCTTCTCGTGTCAAATCTGGACTGGTTTTGATCAAGTAAAGGTCAGAATAACGTCAGTAATATCTCCAGATGAACACTTACTGCACTGAAGCAGCTCAGCTTTACTTGATTCTCCATCAATCATGTTTTAGAGTCTCAAATCTGATCCTCAGGATCTTTTGAGGAGCGTTTGTTTCCAGAAGCTTTACTTTCACTGTTCCTCAGCGGAGGAATGATCTTCACAAGCCTCCAGAACATCTCACATCTTCTGAGGAGCCTTTATTTCTTCAGCTCTCAATCACTGCATTATATGTTTGGAGCATTTCACTCTCATCTTATTATTACTGGAGATATAGAGCCACGACTGATATTTAGATCATTTTATGTCAGTATCTGAAGATCTCATTGATTTACAGTACAAGCAGCAGAATTTCATCATATAAATATCAGCACCTGCACCAAATTAATATTTTTGTTCAGTTTGAGTCTCTGAATAAACCTGAGCTGTCTTTCCTTCATACTCTCACTGTATGAGCCACAAAAGCCTGCAAACACACATCAGGCTTTACAGAGTTACTAAAGTTTCACTTAAGTTACTACTTAAGAGTTTATTAATAATTAAATAAATATATTTATCTTTTTGTTTGCTTGCATTTTTACTGGTAAATAACGAAGCTCCAATCAATGTTTTGCATTCATTTATTAATATAGACCTAAAGACAGTCTTACACAGCTCCTTCAGCAGCACGTCTGCACATTGGTTCATTTGAAGCGACTCAAAGCTGATTTTTCAAATGTTTTAGATGATTATTTATGTGTTTTTTGGGTGGTCAGATTAAACACGAGTCTTTTTCTAACACACTGACTGTTAGGTAATAACGAGGCAAGCCACAGCGCCATCTGCTGGCCAGTACAACTCACAACAGAAATATAATGATGTATAATATAGATTTTATCAGTGTTTCTAAATGGAAGAACTCTTTTAATTTTCTAGCAGGTGTCATTCCTGACATAAGCACATAAGCTTGGTGAAATTATCACCCCCTCATTAAACACCAAACCACAAAGAATTCCCCATAAGTAGAGAAAAATATTGCTATTGTTTTTTTAAAGAAGGAGTCTCCTCTGGTTATGAAAAGCCATGCTGCTGCTGACAGCCTGGTCTCAGAGTTCAGCGTGTGATGAAGAACAGGAGCGGTTTTGGAAGAAAAAGTACATACTTTTGAGTACATTAATGAATGAATTATATTAGGCCTATATATTATATTGTATATGATATGCATGTGTTGAGTATCATCATTATAGAGTATATTATTAAACTTAACAGTCCCCATCTGACCACCACCATATTTCAGTAATACAGAAAAATAAAACAAATCATTGCAAAGCAGCTTTACAGAAAATGTTAAGTTTCTAGATTATATTTAGGAGTAGGTTATTAGTGGTGACTATGGCAGAAATGTACAGTAAGAATCATGCAGTTAGTTATAAATGACATGTAATCAAACAAAGATGGTGAACACTATTAACTGCAATCATTATATGTTGCGATTAAGCAAAATGTTATTCCTAAATATTTTTATAGTTACAGTAGTTGTAGTACATTACAATAGTTACAGTATCAGTTTGATTGTCAAGTAGTGTTTTTTTTTGTTTGCTTTTATTTGTAAAGGACAGTACAGAGAGCAGACAGGAAGGGAAGTGGAGGGAACGGGATTGGATTGAACCACAAATTAGGATTCAAACTATGGGGTCGTCCGAAGAAGAACCATAACATGCATCAGAAAACTGACCCTGAGGCTATCGGCCTGACATTGTCTAATCATGCACTTCACAGAGAGTTCAATACAAGCCATTTAGACTAAGTCTTGCTTTGTGTTAGTTAGGGTTAGTAAAAAAAACTAAGAAAGATAAAGTATAAAATCTATACCCTTTATGGAGTCTGAATATGGTGGGTCTGACTGAAAAGATTTTATTTCAATAGATACATTTATGAACATACAGTAAATGAGAAAGACACAGTGTGACCTGAGTTTGAATCATGACTCATTTCTGATCCGGTTTTAGGCACTATGTTAAGAACTGCTTGTGTTTGACCAACAAGCAGTTAACCAAGTGTTAATCAGTCTTACTTTTCAGATTAGACCAGTCTACCAGTTAGATGACTAACTTTTAACACTTGTAGTTTATAAGCAGTTTATGCAATTGGCTCCAGATCTTGATTTGAAGCCTTAGGCCCCGATCACACCGAATGCGTTTTTTTAGGTCTGAAAACGCGAGGCGCACCGCATTGCTTTTTTTTTGGTGACTTTAAAAAATAAAAATAAAAGAGCAGTGCGCTTTGGTTCTTTATGTTGCTAGGCAACCACCAAATCAGCTGTCCTGTCAGTCTAATCAAAGGATTATAGCACAAGCGCTCTAAAATCTTTGGATTTTGCTGTTAAGTAAACTGTCAAATTAGCAAAAACCTTATAGTATAGTTTACCCAAAAACGTAAACAACAAATGTGTCATGATGTGGGTAGATGAGGCACACAGCGATGGGGTAATCCAAAAGGTGAGTCTTTAATTATCAATCCAAGAGTGTAATGCAGAATAACAGCGGCGATAAACACCACAACATAACTTTAAAGCAAGACAAGGGAACTGAGGAAAACACAGGGTATATGAACACATGGAACATAATCAGGGAGAACAGAAACAGGTGAGGAGTAATCAATCAAAACAGGTGAATAGAATAAACGATGATTAACTAAATGAGAACAGGAACTGAACCAAATATGGGCAAACAGGAACTAAACAGAAACAAACATGTGACAGTATGCTGTCGTGACGCGGAGGAGACGAATTGTTGAATAAAGTCGTTATTTTTGTTTTCTTTGCGCACAAAAATTATTCTCGCAGATTCGTAAAATTACGGTTGAACCCCTGATGTCACATGGATTATTTTAACGATCTCCTTGCTATGTTTCTGAGCCTTGATCGTGTTAGGAACCTTGCTGTCTGTGGGAGGGTCAGAGAGCTCTCGGAAGGCATCTAAAATATCTTAATTTGTGTTCCGAAGATGAACAAAGGTCTTACGGGTTTGGAACAACATGAATGGGTGAGTAATTAATGACAAAATATTCATTTTTGGGTGAACTATTCCTTTAAGAAATACAGCTCTTGGTAACCCGAGACAGACACCAAAGGTTTCTCATTGTAGACTTTCTGAGCAAAGAGAAAACAGAAGGCCCGCCTCTCCATTCATTTGATTGGACAATGGAAAAAAATTGCGAATGACCTCTGGTGCTTTTCTGCTCAGAGTGGCTTTTTTTTTTTTCAACTTCAGGCGCTTAAAGTGCAAAAACGCGAGGCGCCCGGGCGCATTAACAGCGAGCAAAACACTCACTGCCGATAGAAAACAATTTAAAAAAGCACCTCTCACTGCAAAAAAACGTCTGTCTGAATGGAGCCTTACACTCTAATAAAGGTGCTTCACGATGCCATAGAAAAACCTTTTTGTCTAAATGGTTCCATAAAGAACCTTTAACATCTGAAGAACCTTTCTGTTTCACAAAAGCTTCTTTGTGGCGAAAGAAGGTTCCCTTTCATGGGAACTTCGAACTGTGTCCTCTAGGGGTCGCTATGGGGAACGCCTCGTCGTGACCCGTGTCTGAAGCATACATTGAAAAAACACCAACAACACGTTGGCCCGGCGACAGCCATGACGTCACTACCGGTGTCACTAGCAAAGCGTTTAGAGGATGTGTGCATCCGTGTTGTCGTTGTTTAGCATCTGATGACACACACGATCTATGCGTTGTTTGTTTGGGCAATCTGCATGCACTGCGAGCGTTTTTCAATGAAAAAGCTCCATTCTCGTTTGTCTCTTTTTTCGAGTAAAGAGGGGCAGGGAGGAGAATGAGCTCGTGGGGATCGCAGGTGGACCTGGCCGATGAGTTTAAAGAGGGGCTTTCTCTCTCATGCTCGTCAGCTGTGGACGAGAATGAGCCGCTGGAGGATGATGTTATTTCTTTAACATCTTCTGATCCAGGGGCCAGTGCTTTGCTGGGTTCAGCCCAGGAAGAGCAGGAGATGTCTGAGGAGGGCCTTCCCAATCCGCCTGCCCTGCGTATGATGAGCTCTTGGAAGTTATGGATCGCGCCACGGCGAGGCTTGACTTGCCGTGGAAGTGGATTAAGGAAGTGACGTCGCGAGGTCGTCTCGATGAACGTTATCTTTCTGGCCCTAGCCCTCCAGCTCAGGTGAGCTTTCCTTTCCTTCCTGATCTTCATACTGAGATCGAGAAGGAATGGAAGAGGCTGTTTTCCTCACTCATCCATCGGTTCCAGCATACCAGTTATGCCAACATCGAGGCGATGCGCGAAAACGGCTATGAGAGGATTCCCCCAGTAGAAGAGACGCTAGCCAGCTATCTCTCTATGGGTGAGACATCTTCTCTCAAAACTCCCTCCTTGCCATCCAAGCCCCTTCAGATTACATCTCGCTTGAATGGCAGGGCATACGCAGCAGAAAGACCTGGATAAGGGCGAGGGCCTTTCTCCTGATGAGGTAGCTGAGTTG
>NW_015505692.1:16176-48094 GCF_001515645.1 Sinocyclocheilus grahami
GCCCGAACAACCCAGGGGTCCTAGCCCATCTCAGTTTGAGGATCAGAGACGAGCACAGAAGGCTAGTGTTGTGACTCGCTCTCCTCCTCTGCCTGCGGGTAGGGGTAGGAAGATCAAAGGGAGGTAGGCAAGACCTAAGGGATGTGATCCAGACAATTCCAGATAGTACGATAAGCCGGGTTTTGGCTTCATGCTTCCTGGATCATGCGGCCAGGTCACAGGCTTCTGCGGGAGCCTTCTTGATCATCAGGCCCCCGGCACAGCACTGCAAAAATTTCCTGGACGTCCGGGCTGGGCTTATGCTTTCAGGCTGCCCTGTCTGGTTTACCGTATCTAGGTCGCCCTGAGGGGCTTCCCGATCACCAGGATATCCCCTCTTGCTGAGGCATGAAGCGGGAAATGTAGGTGGCATTTGCGAGATCCTTCTTGTGTAATGCTGTCTCAGGCAGTGCTCCCCTCACCTTAGAGGGTTGTATTTGAGCATAGTGTTGAGCAGTGCTCCCCTTTTATCAAAGGGTTACATATGAGCACACTACTCCTCTGAATTTGGAGTTCTCATCTTACATGAGATGTTGAGTTCTCTGTTTTTCCAGAGCACCTGGAACCAGCAGCATCAGGGCGAATTGGGCCCTTCTTCTGCCTCTCTGTTTGGCTAGCTTGCAGTACGCTTACCCTTCTGAATCTACAATCGCGCTGTAAGTCCAGCCCCCTCTCGTTGAGAGCTGGGTTCGTGCTCCCTCAGCTAAGGTAAACTACTGCTAGCCACTCCAACATTATAAGCCTTAGATCGAGTTGATAACTTCTCAAACATAGAGTTTTGGGATGCACCATTTCCATCTATGGGCTGCTCTTTCAGAGTGCCACGAGAACCCCTTAGAACGGTATTTAAAAAAAATCCATGTTATGGTAAGTGTGCATGTGAAGTCTTTGTACACTTTCTAAAATCCACACTGTGGTAAGTTTGCACGCTAGTACTCTGCGTTCTTTTCTAGAATCCTGTATGGTAAGAGCTACGCGCAGCAGCTTCGTGGTTTAAAACCCCGGTTCTGCCGTGGGCACCACTCCACCTACAGTATGTATGTGGAGTATACCTACTTTAACAGTATACCTACTTTAACAGGGTGTTGCTACTAGGGCTCTGTTGAGACAGTTCCTTCAGCATATACAGAGCGTGCGGTAGCCCCTGTGTGACAGGGCAAGACTTCTAGGCTCTTGGTTGTATTCCCTTAAAGGAATCTATTCCTGATTCCAAGCCTTGAGCTCTACCCCGGGCTCAGGAGTCTGGCCCTAACAGGTAAGTTGGGTATGTAGCCTAGGCCTTTGGCCGTAGGGAATAATGTCACTGACAGCCATCTAACGTCCCAGGGGCAACTCCCATGGCAATATGGTAGAGTTGGTACTTAGTGCTCGCCATGGTTTCTGGCATGCACTCCCCTCAGCATGGTGGCGTGGGTATACCGTTCCCCATAGCGACCCCTAGAGGACGCAGTTCGAAGTTCCCATGAAAGGGAACGTCTCAGGTTACGTATGTAACCATAGTTCCCCGATTAGGGAACGAGACACTGTGTCATCTAGGTTTCTTGCCATGCTGTGGATGCAAGCTTCAGACGAAGAAGTGGATGATGTGTTCTCCCTAATTGTTTATTTATAGTCGCACCGGTAGTGACGTCATGGCTGTCACCGGCCAACGTGTTGTTGGTGTTTTTTCAATGTATGCTTCAGACACGGGTCACGACGAGGCGTTCCCCATAGCGACCCCTAGAGGACGCAGTGTCTCGTTCGCTACTCAGGGAACCATGGTTACATACGTAACCTGAGACGTTATTCAGATTACAAAAAGCTAAGAAAGAGATGGTTCTTTAAAGAACCTTTGACTGAATGGTTCTTTGTGGAACCAAAAATGGTTCTTCTATGGCATCGCTGTGAGGAACCTTTTAAGCACCTTTATTTTTAAGAGTGTCGCTTATTTCTTCTTGCAAGGTGCAACACATAACCCGGGTCAGTCACTGACTGAGCTCAACTCAGAGAAGAACCACTGGCTTTTTCCACAAACTGGAATGTAACCGGTTTTATTTGAAATACTAAATCAGTCTCTGGCGCAGGAGCGCGACGAAGCGAGCGCTGACCCCAAGAGCCTCATTAAAACTAGTTCAGGGACCGCGACTCCTTTGCAGAATCTCTGCGGCTTTGTGAACTCGAGCTTCACTCAGAAGAGCGCCAGAGGAAAGCTTCTCTTCTGATAAACACGTCCCACCGGCCCGCACCGCGTCTAAACGCACACTTGTCTGAATGCGGCACTACAAGGGCAGGAGCGTTTGTCCCTGAGCTGTTCGTCTGAGATCTCTGCGCGTTTCTCATACCCTCCAGATTCTCCAGACGCCACGCTCAGCTTCACAGGAACACACGCTCGCTATCGGAAGAGGATGAAACAGCTGGGGTGTGTAAAGCAACACATACTTGTGGCAGCACATACTGTTCTCTTTCAGGTATTCTTCTGGGTTTTGTCATTTTGGGTTTGATTTTTCCAGGTGTTACACTCAAAGGAAGCTGCCGCGACTAATCGCTTCAAAGAGCCGTGATCCCGTGTTTCTGTAAGTCCCGTCGCTGTCTGGAGGAGCAGAGATCCTCCGTATCTTCTCATTATGGAGCCAATGAGAAGAGCGCCACGAGCCGTGACTGACGGTATGAAATGCCCACCGCTCATCATTCAGATTGAACTTCAGCTCAGGACTGACCAGAGAAGAAGTCTGAAGAAAATCAGTGCACAGGTTAGATGCTTGATTCACTGTTCACGGATTGTTTTTGTACAGCTAAAATAACTGGAAGCGAATGAGACCGGAAGTCTCACACATTCAAATACAAATGGCCACATCGCTCTTATGTTAAAAATAAGTTGAGTATAATGCTGTACAAACACGTATGTTTGTTTAATAAGGACATGTGTTAATAAGTTCATGTGTTGTGGGCTGATGGGTTGTATGTGCCCTCAATGTGCACTTTTCCATTCCATACCCAGCATTACAGCAGTAAAGCATGGATTCGGAGGACAGAAGCACTGTAGATGTAAAGCTGATGATAAAGACTACAGAATAACCCAATCCTAACCCTTCCTTAAAAACAAACACAACAAAACATCAGTGATCTTCTGTATGAATCATGTTCCCAACTGAGAGCGTCCCTTGATGTCCCCAAACTATCACTGAGTAAACACACACACACACACTCACTCACACTCACTCACACACACACACACACACGTTTACTTAGCTATATATATATATATTATGTGTGTGTGTGTATATATATATATATATAGACACACACATAAAGTATTTTCTTATCAGTATTCATTTTTTGTTAAGTAGTCATAATAAACAGTATATTATACAGTCAGAAGATCAATATCATAAAATAGACACAATAAACTAAAATATTACTGATCGGCTATGTGTAGTCCTATAATAATAATTGCTTTGTATTTTGCTTTGCCATGTACTTTTTTCTACATATCTCCGTGGTCCAGCATTAATTTAAATGAGGAAAAATCTTGAAGAAAAAAAAATGCATCTGCTTTCCGTTTAATATTCAGTTAGAAAGAGAGAACAAACAGTTCTCTCTTTCTATCTATATCACATGAATAATTTTGAACCTTGTTGGAACATTATAAAGATCATGGAAATATTCATAAAAATCATGCTTGATTTGAAAGACATTCTTGTGTACATTTGTGTGCTAAACAGTTTTGGTACTGTGTGAAATCTGCGGCTGAAGCACAATGAGTTTATTGGATGTCAGACTGCAGTGCACGTGTAAAGAAAGCAGTATAATACATCAAACTCTCTTCAGGCAAATGCTTATAATGAACACGAGTGTGTGTGATCCTCGAGGAGTCCTCTGGATGGCGCTGTCTGTCTGCGCTTCAGTCTGCAGCACCGCCTCATTAGAGTCCAGAGCCCCTCACACAGCATCACACACATGTCAACAGGAATGCAGCCTGCATGCAACAAACACAGTCAAATCAGTCATGCTGCAGGCTCTCTCTCTCACACCTCACATGACAATTACCTGCTCACAGCACAAGCAGGCGTCTGAACGCTACTGCATGTATTTTACATGGTTTATGCTTTATATGTGTCTGCAGTGGGTGAATGCAGATGTGGACTATCTGTGTTCAGAGTAAAGTGTTTATTCCTGGTAATGAGCGTACAGTCGCAGGTAATGTCGCTGTCTCTCATTGTTCCACGGTGAGCCTCTATTCAGCTCGTGCACTTTTCTGTACCTGTCCTGCCGGAGCAGGTGGACGCGGCGCTTTGTTTTCACATCATTAATCATTCCTGAAGCCACACTTGAGCCTGTAATGATACCCACCGCACAATTGCCTTTCTTTCCATGGCTGCCATATTGGAGGTGAACGGCCGTAGCCAGACAGCGCTCCCACATCCCCGACTGTCTCATCATTTAGCTATTTATCCATCTCAGCCTCGTCCGCCACCGCTCTTTCCCAGGAGACGCGGATTGTGAGGTCTTGGGGGGGGGGTCACGGGATCAGATTTGCTGCTCAGGGTTTTTGCCTTTGATTGTGTGCCTATAAGTTTGGGATTAAAGACAAATTTCCCACAGGGCAGTGCTGGATTTGCTGCTGCCGTTTAACTGTTTAACCTGGCTTACTCTGGTAGGAGGGGTGTCCTCCGAGACCTGGGAGGGTTGAACCGGAGCCAGTCGGCGTCGATAAGAGCGGGCCGCGTAGGCTATCGGATCAACACCCTCCAAATCTGTACAAACAGAGCGTCTCCCTCGAGAGCGGCTTGATACAGTCACATCTCAAGATCACGGGGTGGCGAGTTGTTTCCTTCAGTAATGCCATTAAAAAGTAGGTTACACTTCATTTCGAAAGGCATTTTGCTACTTTGTAACTTTGCAACTACATATGAACTAACTTTCAGTAAAGTATTAGTAGACTGTTAGGTTAGGGATAGGGTTAGTAGTATATGTTGACATGTACTTGTAAAGTAACTTATAGTCAGTAGAATGTCCATCAAAATAAAGTGTGAGCAGATATTAAGCAGACAGTCAACTCTAATGACTGCTAGTTGACATATAGATGCACAGTTAACAATCCACCTAAATGTGGAAGTAAGCCTATGGCGAGACTTCCAGGTTCATTAGCCGCTGCAGGGAAATAACGAGAAGCATAACAACGTGCAGTTAACTGTAAAACCGTTTGCACTATAAATCAGTGTGTTCATAATTAAGATAATACACTAATATAATATGGTAAGACACACCAATTTGCAATATCAAGCAGCAAAACGAGCGGTTTTGTACAGCTAAAAATAGCTGGAAGCGAATGAGACCGGAAGCCAGACCCATAAAATGTTCAAATGGCCGTGCCCAATTTTAGGTGAAGAATAAGGTGGATAGTCAGCAGAAAGTCTGAAGCGGACTCAAAATAAAGTGCCACCAAAACGTTTGCAGCTTTCTGCAGCACGCGCATGAATATAGAGCGCGGTGTCTAGAACTAAAAACCACACAACAAAATGTCTGTTTCTTCCTTCCCAGGTCTCTGGGGGGTAAATTTTAACACACCACAGCGAGGCCTCAACTTTACAGAAGACAATAAGCAGAGTTCATTTGAACCAAACGAAGAGTCTGGCTTTGGAAAAGCGGCGGGAAGGCGTGCGAGGGACCCTGTACCGGCGGGATGAGTGAGGCTTTCAGAATCAGCAGGTGCATCTCTGTTCTGTCAAACTCAGTCCGAGCAGATCACACAGATCTGAGGGAGTTTAGCAGCCTCCCGCTCCATAAACACCAGCCTCAGGTGTGTTACTGGAGAGCGGCCAGAGCTTTGATCACGGCTCCAGGTACGGATGCGGCCCGGACACATACTCCAGTAGCTGCACACATGCGTGCCATTACTGGCATAACGACAGGTGCAGACGAACACAGTCAATGCTATAATACATGAATACTAGACAGAAGAAGAGCAGCCTTTCAACAAGGACGGACGTGGAAAGGTGGATCTCCTGGGATTCTCCTGAATATACGGCACGACGCTATTGATCTTTAATTAAAGCCGTTCTTAACTGCAGCTGAGTGGACGAGAGTTAATTCATGAACTAGTGATAATATTTGTGCTCTGCATGAGGAGGTACGTAAAAAGTTATCTATTGTCTGAGCAGTTTATCAGTGCAGTGATAGCGGAACGTTCCATGCCACGCCTGGGACTTACGAGCAATAACTCAACATTATGAGTCAATTTAAAACGGGCCCTGCGCACCGATTCTCAGATGTCCTTAGCTGCTGAACGATGCTGCCGCTGGATTACTGGAGGTCTGTCTGGATCGGACTCTCACCTGTCTGAATACGACGACACACTCACACACACACACTCCATAAACACCAGCCTCAGGTGTGTTACTGGAGAGCGGCCAGAGCTTTGATCACGGCTCCAGGTACGGATGCGGCCCGGACACATACTCCAGTAGCTGCACACATGCGTGCCATTACTGGCATAACGACAGGTGCAGACGAACACAGTCAATGCTATAATACATGAATACTAGACAGAAGAAGAGCAGCCTTTCAACAAGGACGGACGTGGAAAGGTGGATCTCCTGGGATTCTCCTGAATATACGGCACGACGCTATTGATCTTTAATTAAAGCCGTTCTTAACTGCAGCTGAGTGGACGAGAGTTAATTCATGAACTAGTGATAATATTTGTGCTCTGCATGAGGAGGTACGTAAAAAGTTATCTATTGTCTGAGCAGTTTATCAGTGCAGTGATAGCGGAACGTTCCATGCCACGCCTGGGACTTACGAGCAATAACTCAACATTATGAGTCAATTTAAAACGGGCCCTGCGCACCGATTCTCAGATGTCCTTAGCTGCTGAACGATGCTGCTGCTGGATTACTGGAGGTCTGTCTGGATCGGACTCTCACCTGTCTGAATACGACGACACACTCACACACACACACACACTGACACTCACACACACTCTCACTCACACACTCACTCACACACACACACGCACTCACTCACTCACTCTGACACACACACACACACGCACTCACTCTTTTGGTTGAGCTTGATGAACACTGCAGTTGTTGGAAATGAAATTAGATTATTTGCCCCCCCCTCCATGCTGAAGCTTGATGATCGGACTGGAAGTGCTCATTTTAATGCCCTTCTTACTGTAAGCTTCTTGTTGAAATTGTTCTTGGGAAACGGAAAGATTGAATGTCATTATGCGTGATGTTAAACCCAGCCTATGAAATAATTCAGGAGCTATCACATAAAGTATCTTACGCTCTCGGAGGAGGCTTTAAAAGACGATAAGGCTGGGATACAAACGCTAGCTTGAGTCCACCCAAACCAAATTAATCCAGTAATGCCCAGGGCCTGGAGGGAGGGGGCCGCTCTGTTAAGACCACCTTTATTCAGTGGCCCTCAGTCCCCAGAACTAAATGACAGCCGGAAAATCACAGCAGCAGGGTCGTGCACGGTGCATTACGGGCTCCACCGCAGCGCCGGTACAGTAGCGGTCCGACCGCCTGTGAATGCCGCCGTCACAAAGAGCAGCTTTGAGCAGATCCTGAAAAACACAATGCACGACGTAAAGGAATGCAGCAACACTTACAGCTTTCTGATGCCATGTGTTTTCCTACAATTATATTAGTCTTTGTGACAAAAACATGTATGCATAATTAGCTCTTCACAAATGCACGGTCTAGATGCTAAATCGTCAATGTTTTTCCATCTTTGCCTTCCATTTTTAAAAACGAGATTATTTGCCCCCCCCCTCCATGCTGAAGCTTGATGATCGGACTGGAAGTGCTAATTTTAATGCCCTTCTTACTGTAAGCTTCTTGTTGAAATTGTTCTTGGGAAACGGAAAGATTGAATGTCATTATGCGTGATGTTAAAAGCAGCCTATGAAATAATTCAGGAGCTATCACATAAAGTATCTTACGCTCTCGGAGGAGGCTTTAAAAGACGATAAGGCTGGGATACAAACGCTAGCTTGAGTCCACCCAAACCAAATTAATCCAGTAATGCCCAGGGCCTGGAGGGAGGGGGCCGCTCTGTTAAGACCACCTTTATTCAGTGGCCCTCAGCCCCCAGAACTAAATGACAGCCGGAAAATCACAGCAGCAGGGTCGTGCACGGTGCATTACGGACTCCACCGCAGCGCCGGTACAGTAGCGGACCGACCGCCTGTGAATGCCGCCGTCACAAAGAGCAGCTTTGAGCAGATCCTGAAAAACACAATGCACGACGTAAAGGAATGCAGCGACACTTACAGCTTTCTGATGCCATGTGTTTTCCTACAATTATATTAGTCTTTGTGACAAAAACATGTATGCATAATTAGCTCTTCACAAATGCACGGTCTAGATGCTAAATCGTCAATGTTTTTCCATCTTTGCCTTCCATTTTTAAAAACTCTCACGCAGAGAGCCCTTCTGGAAAGCGCAGCATTTCTGCAAACTTGCCCGTCTTCGGGCCGAGCATTTCTAACAGTAATTTACACCTATACAATTACAGTGCTCTGGAGAAGATATAGTGTCAGTCCCTTCCTATTTAACAGCGCGACCCGCCGCCCTCCGAGGCTCGAGCTGAACGAGTGTTTCCCTGATTAATGATGGAAAGAGCCAGAGCTCCGAACCCTGCCAGGAGAGGTGGGCTGCTCTCAGCCTTTTTATGGAAATTAACCACAAAACACAGCCAATTAGAAGTGTGTTATTTAGAGCGACTTTCCCCCCTCTTTTCATTTGGCTGAATAATGACATGGCGTGATATCCAAATCCTCTGTGGCAAATTAATGTGATGTTCGGTCTTTGCCAGCTCCAGGAGCCGCTCGACCGCTAAAGCAAAGTTACGCGCTTGCCACCGTCTCAGACCGGACGAGATTCACGCGAGGTGCTAATGAAACCGACATGTCTTAAGTAAATAATAAGTGAAAAAATATTCCCTCTCGCCCACAAAACACTTTTATCAAAAGGCTGTAGAGGCGTATAAAACTGCCACGATTATATCAGCTGCGACATTAAAGAGTTACATTACAATCTGAAGCACTTCTGTCTGAAAATTTCGAGTTAAAAATACCCTTTCCCTTTTTATGTAAATTAAAATGACACGATTTGTGAAAAAATCTCCTCTCCGTTGATTTTAGTGCAATGCGCTTATGCAAAACAATGCGATTCCTCGTTTTAGTGGCACGTTGAGGAACTCGCGGGGAAGGACCCTGAATGTGCCAGAACACACTGGAAGTTTCAAAGGGCAGAGTCTCTAGGAAATCTACTTTTTCTTTGGAAAAATGTCACAGGAGAGATGGGAGATTGGCACCACAAAGGGCCCAAAATAGCACGGGCTGCTACGCATTGTCAGACGAGATTTAGACTGAGGCGCTGACTTTTGTTCTGTGAAGTCTCGGGCCCTGAAAAGGAGATTGGAGGTGTAGAAATTGCAAATTATTTTTTCCTCCTGGATATGCATTGCTCCCAGTCAGAAAGCGGTGGCTGCCCACACAAGCGCCTGAGTTCTTTTACCTGCCGGAGCTGTAGGGTTCGGGTCTGCTCTTATTCCCAGGGTCCCGTCTGTTTTCGCTGATGCCCTACACCACGAAAGCCTCGTATGTACTTAATGCAGCTTCACCCCCGGGACACGTAATAGGATTAGAAATCATTTCTACAAATTTACAAAAACAAATCACATGGCAGGGCTTGGAAATTGCTAGTAATTTCTCCATAGCTGGTAGATCAAAGGCAGGCAGCGGAGTGACCCCTCTCAGGCGTTTTTAATGAAGGGGTTAATCTTCTCAAAGGTGACCATTCAGGAGCAGAGGTGTGACCAAATGAAGAATTCAGCCCCGAGATAATCAGCACACAAATGCTCTGAGGAGCGCTGGGGCCGATCGGCCCTCGCATCTGCACGACTGGACCTTCAGAGGGAGCAATGACCGGCTGTTTCCTCTGCCTCAGATAATGATGTGGGTTTTCCTCATTGCTGCCGCATTCACGCTGCGTTCGCGCGGATGAAACTTTGCAGCGCTGTGTTTGAGTTATGGGGGCTGGACGCCTTCACAAGTGCAGCGGGAGGAAGAGGAAGATGGCTTAATACAGTACATGCATCAGCCCCGGACGGATAAGTGCGCTTGAATGTGTAATCGTGACTGCCAGAAAATGGGCCTCCCAGTAATTAAGAATAAATGAAATTGCTTATCAATTAGTAAGCGACTGCATACACCATTTGGCTGTGTTCTCAGGGATTAATCAGGGAACCATTGACATTACATTATTCCATAATTATCATTCATACGTTTTATGGTAATTGGAGAATTTTTCATGGAGGAATTACAATGTCTCGGAAACACCAGGCAATATTAACACTCTCAAATATAAACATTAATTAATTTCAGAGCAAAAGAGGAAGGAGATTGATTGTTGGCATGGAAATAGAAAAGCGTTGACTCTCAAACAATGACTGTAAACAACATTAATGAACTGAAGCCATGATGAGAGAATATCCATCACGCTGATAATTGATAATAAGGCATAAAAAGACGCTGTGGAAAAGCACATGCATAAAGAACATATGCTGGTCTCAGAGGGGAGGTGAAGAGCCTTGAACGACCGAAACACTGAAAACCTCTCAGTCTCAATCAAGCGGAAACATGAATATGAAAACTGACTATATTAACCAGTTTTGCACCAACTTGATCAAACTCACCTGCCTGTAACATTCTAGTAATCTTCAAGACCTTGATCAACTGGTTCAGCAGTGTTTGATCGAAGCTGAACTCTTCAGGACCTCCAGGGCCAGAGTTGAGGGACCCTGACATAGAACACGGATTTGGGAGGAGCTTATTTATCTAATTCTGTCAATCAAACAGCTGCCTGCATCTTTCCGCCAGCTTTTTTCCCATCCTCTTACTTTATGCTTTCTATCCGCACATTATAATGAGCAGGTCAGCTAGTGAATTGTCACTTCCACACTTGTAAAACTGGTTCCAAAGGGGTGCTTTTGCAGTGATGCCATAGAACAGGGGTGCCCAAACTCGGTCCTGGAGGGCCGGTGTCCTGCAGAGTTTAGCTCCAACCCTAATCAAACACACCTGAACCAGCTAATCAAGGTCTTACTAGGCATACTAGAAACTTCCCAACAGGTGTGTTGAGGCAAGCTGGAGCTAAACTCTGCAGGACACCGGCCCTCCAGGACCGAGTTTGGGAAGCCCTGCCATAGAAGAAACATTTTGGTTCCCTAAGAGAACCTTTCAGTGATCAGTTCGTCATGGAACCATCAATGCCAATACACAACAGATTTAACAAAGATTTGTGTAGTGTGACCATATCGTAGTTTTCAAAAAAGAGGACAGTGGGGCAGGATGCAGACCGGTGGAGGGTGGGTTAGAGTTTGTTGTGTTTGAAAGGATTAAAGTAGCCAACAAAAAAACACAATGACCATATCCCAAATATCAAAACTCAAAATATGTAATTTCCATACCTAAAATACATATTTTACAGTCACTGTTATGCAGATTGATCAAAAACACAGCTAAAAGGCATTCTGCCAGTTTCCATATATCTTCACAAAACGTAACATCTACCCCAATTGTATCATAGGTAGAATGCAAAATGTTTCAACACAAATGTAATTTATGCAATGTTTCAAACCTATTACCCACAGGAGAAAATCAACCCTTCGCAAGAATTTCAAATCAGCCGAATTTTGTACAAAAATGTGGATTTGGCAACACTGCATCCAACACGAGCTGCATCCAAAGTGATTTAAATACTCCGCATATTAATAGCGGCTCCCTGATGTGCAGCCGAAAAGCCGAATCTCTGACATTTTGGGCGATTTAGAAATCCTGGCCCGACGCATTTTTTTAGGTCCAAAAAGAGGACATGTCCGGGGAAAAGAGGACGTATGGTCAACCCTAGATTTGTGTCCTGAAGTTGCTGCAACCAGAAGAAGGCAAACGTTAAGGCACATTTATCTGGTACCGCGTGTGTGTGTGTAATTCTTGATGTGACCTCAAGTCAAAGTCAAGCTCAATCCTCACACACTTGGGCAGTTTATTTGCAGGTCACTCGGAGGTTCCTCACAACAGACCCGAGTCACGGCGCTCGGCCACAGAGTATTGGCACGAGGTTTAATGAGGTAATTAGTGAAAGGCCATGTTGACCCTGAGAGGGTAATACCTGTGAACTTTTACCCCAGCTCCTAACGCATCTCTAGGGAGCTGAGAGCTGCAGGCAGAGCGGCCCGTCTTCACACGCTTTCTAAGTGAGGACGACATCCCGACGGTCACACTCCACTCCTGCTGGGTCCGAGCGTTTGATCGGTCATTAGGAGCTCCAGAGGTCTGACACTCTGCCACGAGCTTCATGCTTTCACCCGTGAGCAGCGAGGGAAAGCTTTGTCATGAATCGAGGGCTCTCCAGTCATAAGGACTCAGCTAACCGCATTCGGCTCAATTAAACAGCTCCAAGACAATAGAAATCGTAAAAAGTCGCACCTCGGCCCTCGTGTCGCTGTCATTACAGAGAAAAAGAGACAGAATTAACCCTCGCTGCTTCCCTGCATTGATCCTGGGCCTATGGTGTCCCTGGAGCGTGGCAGACAATTACAGATATCATTACATCTGCATTGATTTCTTTAAGAGAGCCCGGCATCTCAAAGCAATTTGAAAAAATTACAGTTCGGAAGTGGGCCAATTACTAGTACACACGCGCTCACACACACAGACACACACACACACACACTCTCACACACACACTCTCACACACACACACACACACACACAGACACTCTCTCACACACACACACACTCACACTCCCACACACACTCACTCACACACACTCACACTCACACACACACTCACTCGCTCACTCACTCACTCACTCACACACACACTCACACACACACACACACACACACACCTGCTGAGTCCTAAAGTTTTACATAGTCAGAACAATGAGAAAAGTGTGATATTCAGTCTCTAGTCTTTGAACACGGAGGAAAGTTAACTATAACTGAAAGGAAATACAAGCGCCTTATTTAGTTCATCAAATGGGCTGTTGATTTGAAAAACAATGAAAGGAGTGTCAGAGGTGATAACAGACGCCAACTACTTCTGCCTTTCCTTTCTCCACAGGATTCATCAGAAAGAAAGATCCTGCAGAAAAGGCCAAACAAACCAGCTGTGAAACGAAATGCAGCACAATTCATTTCTGTGATCCGACTTCTTTAATGAATGTGATGGAGCAGCACTGAATCTGAAACAACAGTACAACATTAAACTACTGACCTACAGAAACTGACCGGCTTTATGGGAAGTCGTGTTATTTTCTTTGGCCCGGATGCTCGGCTTTCTCTCCTCAAACACACTGCGAGGAAAAGCAATTAACAGAATTAACCCATTAGCATCATGTGGTGCTCTCAGATGAGACACAACAGGCTTTGATTGAGACGATACAGCGGCATCAAAATAACATGAAGCGGCATTTAGACCAGCGATCGCTCTCCTCGCCATCTCCTTCCCTGCCTTCACTTTCTTTGTGAATTTCACAGAAGAGGAAGAAAATGCTAATTGCTGTTATGGAACCTTAACGGAATTAGCTGCGATAAGAGCTGGATGTGATAGCGCTGTGTAGTCTGGGCCGAGCGTGTGCTTCCTACTCGCCCGTATCAGCGGCGCACAGAAACAAAGCTCATTGTGAAGAACAGCAAAACACGGCGAGCTTCACCTCCGACGACTGCAGCCTGTGCTGATATGAGACGAGCTGTCACTGAAACAGACGGAAAAGCAGAATACACATTATCACTGTGACTGCGCAGAGCGTTTTATTAATCTGTTTAATAAGTTTACTTCTCCTGGATTAAATATCCGCATAACAAATACTTAGCAGTCCATATGAATCCAGCTCTGTGAGGGACAGACCACAGTTAAAGTCATTATTCATTAATAATCATCCCTTTAAACAAATAACAGCCTACGGGTTTGGACCAACATGAGAGAGATTAAATAATGATAGAGTTTCCCTTAGTGGATGAACTCTCCATTTAGATTATACTAGGTTCGGAAGTAAACTGGCAATAAAAATGTTGCTTACTTTGCTTTTAGCAAAAAGTCTCTAAAATCTCAGGCCCACTTTATATTAAGTGTCTTTAACTGCTTTAATGTACTTTTTTTTTTTACATTGTAGTAATATTAAAAAAATACCTGCATGCAGTTACATATGTAAGTAATTTACTAATTATCTACCTCTACCCCTTAACCCACCCAACCTGTCCTAAACTTACCCGTATCCAGCCTCAACAGCAGCTAAAGACAATACACTGTACCTCACAATTATTTGTGCATAGCAATTAAAGACACCTAATAAAAAGTGGGACCGAAATCTCTAATCAATAAACACAATCCCAAAACTGCGCAGTGACAAACTCTTGACTGTAAGCTCTATTCATCAGGACTCAGAGCTTGTGCTGAATAAGAACACGCTTAAAGCTGCATCGGTGTAAAAAGAAAACATCTGTGTGACCGTGTGTGAAAACCACTGAAAAGCATTTCTATTTTTGAGAAATGTGTCTCTGCTTGAAGAGTTTCGTAGCAAACTAGAACACAATGCTGCAGTTTCAGGTGTGTGTGCGTGTGTGCGTGTGTTTAATTGCATGAACTCAGTAATCATGAAATCAGCCGTTAAATGAAAGTGTGTGTGAAGGTTGAGGAGTTTGCAGCACTTCTTTGTCTTCTTGACTGAAGTCAGTGGCTGGAAACACACAGATTATTTGAAAGCTTTCATTAGCATGTCATTTAGCAGACAGAAGGTGTTCGGCGGGGACGCGTTCACACTTTGCCGTAGCATTAATTGCTCGATAAATCTGTCAGAAGTGGTGCGTGATCGACTGTATTTGTGTTTCTAGTAGAGGACGTGCTCAGTCATGAATTCATACCTCATCAAACCGTCTTAAAACGACATGCGTTCCACGGGCTGCCGATCCTGACACACGCGTGACGTCTGATGTAAATCACCACACGTTCCTCCAAAACACCGCTGGAAATATAATCGGGAGGCTGCGCGGGAAACGCTCCCCATCAAACTCCAGCGCCGGCCTTTTTTAAGTGCAGCAATTTGCATTTCCCTCCATCAGTGGCACTTTTCCGCTCGACTTCACAGGGACACCGTTTATTTCGATTTGAGGGAGAAATGAAGGGAACGGCACGGCTAAAAGTAGAGAGAGAGAGACGTCGCGAGAAAAACACAGGCCTGCCGCCTCAGACCGCCGTCCTCAATGAAAAGGAAATGACACCATGACAAGCTTCATCCAGGGCCGCGTGCAAATGGGCCGCTCTTAGTGCTATTTGTCCGTGTTGTGACTGGCAGGCGTCCCCTCCTCTGCGCCATCAGTGTTCGGCCTCCATTAGACACACAGAGGAATAATTGCCCTCCGGGTCACAGCGGCACGCTAACACTTACATTTGCTTCTGAACAGACGCACTGTTCTCTCTGTGCCTGTTAAAATGTGTGCATTTACACGGGAGCCATAACTAGTGGCTACAAGAGAGATCTGCCTCACCTTCACACAGCGCTGGAGCAAAGACGACTGATTCTTCATCTTCCTCAGATGATGCCAACCCTCAAACAACATAAAAAACGACCAAATTTTGCAATAAGTTTAATCGCAACATATAATCATCTGTTTTATTATATGTCATTAACTAACTGCATGAATTTCACTGTACTTTTCTGCCACATGGACATTACCATGACATAGACATCACTGATAAGCTACTACCAAATATAATGTAGAAACTTTAGAGACTAACAGACAGACATAAAAACAGACAGACAGATGACTGACAGACTCACAGACAGACAGACAGAGAGACAGAAAGAGAGACTCACAGACAGACAGACAGACAGACAGACAGATAAAAGACTGACAGACTAACAGACAGACAGATGACAGCCAGACAGCCAGAGAGACTCACAGACAGACAGACAGACAGCCAGAGAGACTCACAGACAGACATACAGACAGATGACAGACAGACAGACAGACAGACAGACTCACAGAGAGACTCACAGACAGACAGACAGACAGACAAACAGACTCACAGACAGCAGCACTGGAAAGGATAAAAATAATTTTCCTCTTTGTTTTTGTGTTTGTTTATATTTTTCAGAATATTTAAGCTGTGTGCAGGTTTAGAGTTTGAATCCCATGTGCTCTGCATTATAATGTGTACACAGCTTTGATTTTTCGGTGATGTTTTTTGTTGTTGATGTAACAGTAGAAGCCCTCGGCCCATGTAGATCAGCACTCAGAAATCAGCCATGAAGGCAGCAGATCATGTCAGATATTGTTTGTCAGCACTGAGACTCGTTTGAATGGACTTACTGCTCTGATAAAGAGCACAACGTCTCAGCTGCTAGGATGTTGTGACAGAAGATTCATGACAACAGAACAGAATCTGTATCAAACGCGATCGTGGAGAGACGCCACCACCGCTTGTTCACGAGACACAAAGAGCTCAAACGAATGCTGACGATGACCTGTGACCTCAGGGGCGTTCGTTAATGAGATTACTGTACGCCTGCTCCTTACAGCACACATTCCCACCCATCCTATCTGTAAGATTCATTAAGGAGAAGAGATTGATAATGCTCTGATAATGAAATGCCGTTAATAGAAAAATGTGCGTGGTTTAATTAAGGGCTGTGTAATGAATGCTTTTAGTCATGCTGAACGTTAAGTGCGCAGACCAACTGCGCTGCTGTTTCATCTTCAAAATGATTTTTCTCAGATCTTTTAGAAAGCACACAATGCTTAGTATATATAAAATAAGAGCATAAAAATGTTGAACTATCTGACCGTAAGTCTAAGCAGAGCTGTATAAAGACAAAGTGTTTGTGAAGGTCAGATTTCTCTCTCTCCGCTCACCTCTGAAAGCACTAACAGCGGCGCTTTTCCTCTTAAGCCCGAGCGATTGGCAGCATTTCTTTCTTTGCCGGGGCCTCCTGCCGCTCACGGCCAAATAAAGCACAGCTTTATAAAAGCTGGCGAAACAAATAGCAGAGCGCTCGGCGGCTAAAAGCTGCATTTTCCTTTTCAGCGTGTTTCTCATCAGTTCTTTTCATATCGCTGACTGACACAAATCCTATACGGCTACTTTTGTTTAACGAAGAGCATTAATGAAGAGCTCTCCAGCTAAATACATCTTTATTCTGCTATTAGCGCAGCCGCTTGAAGCAGGAGCTGAAGGAGGGCGTCTGAGAGCCTTCAGAGTCGAGGCATTGAGAGGCACTTTCCCATCAATCAGGCCTTGTGTCCAGTAAGTGGCGCTTACATTTACATGAAATATTCATAAAGCATTCACTCATGGTCTCCACCGCTGTAATCATGGCCCTCCACCCCCTGAAATAGCTATAATCACGTCGACTTACAGGATGCGTCCTCTTCGTCCAGCGGCCGTCCCGCCGTGAGAAGAGCATCAGGAGCGTCAGAGGTTCTGCTCCGCGTGCGATGTTTCCATACGGTGACGCTGTTTTCGTGCATGTCTCTTTAAATGCAAATTAACAGGGCTGTGCCTTTACAGCTCAAACCTCAGATAATCTGCTAAAAAACATCTGTTTGGTTTTGATTATCATGTCTATCGCACTGAAATCATGCGTTTTAAACCATATCAGTTTAAACTTCTGATATATAGGGTTTTCTGAGTGCACACATCCGAAGCACGCGCACAGAAAGCGGCTGTCACACGGCATGTGAGTACTAAACTAAGTTCTCTTTCATGACTTACTGCGCTTAAACTGTCAAATACACACAAGTTTATGTTAAAAACACATAAGTTACAAAAACACAGTCGGTTATGTCTGTGAAGGTAAACAGCTTGGAAACAAATCGCATGTTTATCTGTGATCTGTGTATTAAGTGACAGCAGCGTAATATACAGCACCTACAGCTGTCTATGATGTTAATATGACTCAAACCATAAAATAAAAACAGAAAATCACTGACTGCTCTGGACTGAGTAATGTCTTTAGCTTTAAAAAGAAGACATTTCTTACTTGAATGCTGCTTTTAAATGCTGTAGCGTGAAGATAATCATGGTGGATTGGGCGGGGTCTCTGCTAATATGGCAGTGTCCATCAACAGCAGTGGGCGGGGCTTGTTAAATGTGACATCACACTTTACAGATTCTGCGAACGGCTTGCTCTGAGACACAGCTCATGATTTATGGGGATTAAAAACAAGGAGAGGGTGGATTTTTATCATTATAGGGTGGTTGTGTTCACACACTGCCAACACACATTTATGTTCAAACAACATGTAAAAGGGAATTTTGCATAATAGGTGCCCTTTAAAGTGTAACCCAAAGTCAACTGGTGCAATAAAATTGTTGGCAACACTTTACAAAAAGGTCTTATTTGTTAACATTATAATGCATTAATCATTGTAAACTCACAACAAGCAACATATTTTTACAGCATTTACTAACCTTTGTTAAGATTGCTGACTTACAGTTTTTTCAACTGCTCACACACATTTTCAAAACTTTGCCTTTTTTGTAAACTTTACACACAAATCCAAGAACTGCACACACAAAAGGCAAAATGCCTCACATCTCTTGCAAAATGAAGCACTGCATTCAAAATATCACAAACACATCTCAAAAGCAAATATTTGCCATAATGTTAATTCCTGTTGGATTTTTGTGTGTTGCATAGAGAATTATGTGTTTTATGAAATTGAAAACTGAGTCAAAGCCTGAGAATTAATGCATGGTTTTGTATATTTGGTGTGTGCTTCTGCTGTTTGAGTGTCAGCTTTCAGAAACTGTGTGACAAGTGAAGATTTAGTGTGTAAGCAGTTGAAAAAAATTGTAATCATGATCACATAATGTAACGTGTCCTAATGTTACACTGCATAGCAACACCTTAGCAACCACCAACAACACCGTTGTGGCACCCTTCGCTGAGAATTAATGCATGGTTTTGTATATTTGATGTGTGCTTCTGCTGTTTGAGTGTCAGCTTTCAGAAACTGTGTGACAAGTGAAGATTTAGTGTGTAAGCAGTTGAAAAAAATTGTAATCATGATCACATAATGTAACGTGTCCTAATGTTACACTGCATAGCAACACCTTAGCAACCACCAACAACACCGTTGTGGCACCCTTCAGCTGTTTTCCAGCAGACTCTCGGTGGTGTTCTGTCTTCTGTAGTTCAGTGTCTGATGGCGCATCTCTATCTCCAGGTGAACTCTGCAGCTGCTTCATCCTCATGGAGGAGTGTGAACTCCAGCTGGAGACTCAGACTCATATCTCTGCCACTCTTTAAATACGAGCTGATGTTTGCACAATGCCAGAGACTCTGAACAGGTCCAGCATGCTCATTTGCAATTCTTATTGCTGTAAAAGTTAATCTATCCCCAGAAATAAATCGGAGGACGCTCAGCTTAAGAGAATGTCCTGCCGCCGCCTCCAACGGGACGATTTTACAAACACAACTGAGCTAACACAGATTTATTACCTCCGTTTATATAACTCATATTAGGAATTCATGGACCTAGCAAAAGGGATTAGAGCGTTTATTTCAGGCAGGGAGATGATCCTGTCATTAACGGTCGATACTTTCATCACGGTGTCGAATTCGCCCCGTGACGAGTCGCGGCGGACATATCAGGATTGTGCAGCTGTATTTGTTATCTGCCAGCGACCCGCTCCACGCACGCAACACCGACCGGCAGCCATCAGACGTGGATTAGGCTGTCAATCACAGGGCCGCGGCGTACTCCGTGCTACGCTTTTGCTCAAATGTCAGTGAGATCAGAGTCATTTCTGGGCTAATTGCATCTCGTTCGTCCTTAATACTGCTCGTTTAATGGTTTTGTTAGACTGTGTGACAGGACGCCGTTTCTGCAGAGACGACAGAAGCACGGCCAGAGTTCACCCCGTGTTTCTTCACATCCATTTCATCTTCATTGTCACTGTATTAGCGACCGATTTAGAGGCAAAGGTTGGAACAATAACACAAGCTTTGCTGTTGTCATTGGAGTGCAAACTCCAGATGATTCCGAGTTAAGCTGAAAAATCTGCACGTTTTCTTGAACACACACAGGCCTTCCTGACACAGAGCGTCTCCCAATGACCTATTACAGTTTTTTTTCAACTGCTCACACACATTTTGAAAGCTTTGCCTCTTTTTTTCAAAACTTTACACACAAATCCAAGAACTGCACACACAAAATGCAAAATGCCTCGGATCTCTTGCACAATAAAGCACTGCATTCAAAATATCACAAACACATCTCAAAAGCTAACATTTGTCTTACGTTGCAAACACCTTTGCCATAATATTATATTTCTGGATATATCATATACACACAGTTATTCAAAACCTAAAGCTGTTCTTTCATGAGCTCCTACATTTCTGAACAAGATTGAAAGTAATTGACAGAGATGCTGATAAATTCACAGTAAACACGAAAGCAAGATTGAAAGCAAACTTCTTTTTACTGTAAGCATTTGTTGTGTAGATGTGTGTTTATAGGCCTGTTCTAAAGCATGAGTGGTTGGTGTTCAGTAAAAGACATGTTAGTGATGAATTAGTGTGGCACTTTGGTTGTGTTTGAAAAAGGAAATCGAGATACTTCCAGTTAGATGTGTGTGTTGCATAGAGAACTGTGTGTTGTGTTTTGCAGAAAGTGTTTTATGAAATTGAAAACTGAGTCAAAGGCTGAGAATTAGTGTAAGGTTTTGCAGATTTGATGTGTGCTTCTGGTGTTTGAGTGTCAGCTTTCAGAAACGGTGTGACAAGCGAAGATTTAGTGTGCAAGCGTGTTGCGATCTGCATGTGGAGTCCATTTCCCAGCCTGTGGGATATTATTCCATATTAGCCGACGACTGACCGAGTTCCTACACTGGATTACAGCCACATTATGTGTCGTGTTACAATGAAGCAGAAAGCTGAAGTCGTGTGTTTAAAGCACTGTGTTCAGAATCCCTCATTAGCGCGAGACCCTCATTAACACGAAGAAATCAAACAGCGGCTCATAACACAAGCGCTGACACCTAATCTGTTTTCATTCTGTGTCAAATCACACGATACTTCCGTCAAAGGTTGAGTGGAAATTGTTCGAGGCCCTAAGCAGTCTATAAGTGTAGCACTAATCTGCAGCGGACTTTACATGCACTCCGTTCCGCCGGCCCGTTCCCTGATGGAGGGAACATGAACGTATTTGAGTATCAGCGCCACTCACTGAGGCTGGAACACGTTCACATGCAGATACGCAGCTGCTTTCAGTAAATCTGAATGTGTTTGGATGAAGGATCTGGAGCTCAGGTAACACGCTACTTCTGCTGCAGTTCTTCAGCTCTGAAGAGAAATGCTATATAAGACATGAGCTCATCCTCCAGACTGATGTAAACATCTGAGCTACTTGTGATGCTTTACCACTAAAGTGGATGAAATAACTCTTACTGTTCAGAAACAAGTGAACAAAATTAAGTTTTATATCAAATAAAGGACAACATAAAATGAATAATGTTAAAAAGGTTCCAAAATGCTTTAAAAATTCTACATTTTGCATTAACACGCACACCCTTTTCTGATTAAGCCTTTATTCTTAAAAATATGTTAATAATGCATGCATTTTAGTAATTTTGCACAATTATTCAATACACTAAATAATTCTCATTCAAGTCCTTAACAATAAAACACAGGAGTGCCTTGACTTTTTCAAATGTAGGCCATTTGTAACAAATAAGAGAAAAATCAAGTTTCCTCCTCAATCCATAAAACTATCTTTACTGTAAACCCCAATCAGTTAACAGAACTCAAAAAATATATGCGAGCTAATCAGTTCCATCCACTTTTACTACGCAAGCATGCTAATTGCAATTCATTTGAAACATTGATTAGGTTAACTCATGCAACCTGATTTCATAAACATCACATTCACTCAAATCCTTTGTGAACTGGTAGCTAGACAGTACATTCATGTCATTATCAAAGAGACTGTCACCAAACACATGCTGCATGTTGCTTATCTGTGCATAGTTTTGTAGTTTTGCAGCCTATTATGGATGGGCACATCGATACTGCAAGCTACTTGTTTGGAATTATTTCTTAAAATATATATTCATATTAAAATTTTATTAATACAAAACATGGCTTTCTGTATCACTTTCAGATGCTTTCAGGAGTTCTGTTTAATGTTTGTGCCAAAACAACATTGGCATGTTTATCTGGTTGGTGTCACATGATTATGAGGATCAAGTGCAGCCGTACACACACACACGCACACGCACACGCACACACACAAATGCATCTAAATAAGGTCATACCACTCACCTCCACTGTTTTTTATTTATTTCTGTTTTTTTTTGTTTTTTTTACAGAAATCCGTTTACAATATATACTAAAAACTACATACTGTACAAACAATTTTTTTTTTAAAGATTTGTTTTTCTAGTTACCTGAAGCAGTCCCTGAATGTCTGTCCCACGAAGTTCAGTCTCTCTCTCACACACACACACACACACACACTAACACAAAGACACTCCATTTAAGCAGGTTCTAATCCATTACTATTGTATTACTCTTATTTGAAACTCTCGAAAATGGTTTCATCAACATTTTTGCCTTTAATATTTTTATTATGATACGTTTTCTAAAAGCAGTAAGAAGTGGAAGTGGTGTTATACAGTCACGTCTAACCTGCACATGTGACTATATACTGTATATAACATAACCTCTGGTAACTTACTGTTTCATTATTCTGAAAAAACTGAAACGATCATATAATATATTTAAAGTGCATTTTTAAATTGGTGTTTGGATAAAAATGATAAATTTTTATCAATTTTTCATTTTTTTAACCATAATAGAAAATGTGATGCATCTTTTAGAAAGATGACAATAAACAGCACTAAAAAGTCTTTCAATGTTATTTATAGCAATTTAAAAAAACACTGACTAACTGCATGTTTTTGTTTTACCTTAAGTGAAAATTCTACTTTAATATTGCAGCTAGTTTAGCATTTGTTTATGGTGAAATTACGTTGTAAATAAAATCCCTAAATATAGTATACTTACCTACATTAATGTAGCGTCTGGACCACTCAAACACACAATATATATTTTGTTAGCTAGATTTAACAAATACTCTGTAACACCCCAGGAAGCGGAACAGGCCCCTGGTTCCATAGCAATGCTGACACCCGATACATTTACGACCTCCTGGAATTTAGGTGAAGAAAATCGCTTCCTTGCCCATAAGGAAAATCCACAAGGGAAGGACTTTACTTTGCTAATTAATTAATAGGAAACACTTTCTTTGAATGAACACACATGATCCTTCAGGTCATTGGGTATATTATTGTCATCGTGTATTTTGTCTTTGAAATTGTATACTGTGATGCAGGCTTATAATCGAAACACACTCCTGTCATCCTTTCACTATATGTAATCCTACCTTGTCTAGTATCTATGAATTCGCCTTCTTATGATCGAAACAAGCGTGTATATTATATGTTGGTACATAGGCAATATATATTAGGGTCCTGAGAATCTTTAGTAATTTCGATTCAAGTCCATTTGCAAATTACCATGCTTAGAGACAAAGGGTCGTAAAACCCTCCAGCAATTGCCACCTCCCGCTCGGAATTTCCATCTTGCTCATTGGACAAGCCCATCTTGAAAGGCGGGGATCTTCTCCGACCTTAAAGGCCCTTCTCCAGGGACCCTCCCAGTCAGTGGTTTGTTTTAATTCTGAGAGGTGGTGAGAAAAAAGCTCCCGGAAACGCTAAGCTCGCGCCAGGCTTCGGCCTTGTCCTTTCCATTCATCAAGTTACTCTGACTCAAACTAGTTCTTTTCATCAACCCAAATTCAGCAAAGATCAACTGGAAACCTTAAGATTGCATCAGGAATCTCTTTCAGACAGACGAGACTCGCAAGTATCAAACTTAGTCTTATTAATTGATATATTAAGTATCAGTTACACCTTTTTACAAAGGTGTGTTTGAACTAAGAATCTGACGCTTCCCTCAGGTGTAGATCTGCTGAATATGCAAATGGTTCCATAAATCTCATTCCTTATGCCTCTTTCTGTAGTGAGTTAAACTTTAACCCTTTCCTATACCAACTGTATGTGTGTGTGTGTGTGTGTGATCAGCTGAGTCGCTACATTAATCAACATTGTAGTAACTGTCAATAGTTTGTATATAATGTACACAATAGTGTCTGAATAAAATGTATCGATTAGGTCTTGTATGGTCTTTACAATAAATAATCTTTTTGCTTTGTATAAACGATTGTTGTCTTTAAAAAGTTTTTTTGATTCATTTTAAATTAACATTAAATTTGATTAAAACTAATACATTCGGCTGTAACATTTTCTTTTCATTGTAGAAGCCTGAAACCCTAAAGCTATTACTATTCACGCTACTGAAAACAGATGCAGTGTGTGAATGTGCTAAAGTCTGAGTCAGTGTGTGTGAGAAGATCAGAGGTCACATCCACAGATCTTCATACTCCATTCATAGGAACTCCAGTTCTGTTGCGTGCAGCCTTATTAACCAGATAATAATAATGAAAAAATGACTACACTTTTCATGTTCTTTCTCCAGCTGAGCTTTAGTAGTTCAGGGTTGTGGAGTCAGACAATAGCAGCTCTCCTCTCAATCCAAAACTTGTGCTCCAACTTAGAGGTCACTTGAGAGCGGAGTGGCTTTGATCGACCGACTGTTACTAAGAAGCTCTAAGAGGTTTACTAGAGCTCAGATGTTTGAAATGGACAGAGCGAATCCTGAGAGAGTGACACTGGAGGCCAGACAGTGTTCCTGCGTGATGTTTGTGCAGCTACTGCTGAAGACGAAGGTACAAACAGATTAGTAGCTTCACACCAGAGCGTAACGCCTTCATGAGAAACCGCTTTTATGCAGACATTGATACACTGAACAAAAACAGCTTCTTTCAAACATGCTGTCAAATGTGGCAGCGCTGGAAAAACCACCAACACACACTCATGGAAACAAAAAGAAGAGGAAACAAAGAGGGTTTTTGTGGCCCAGGCTCATTGGAAATATGTGACTCTGCCTACCTTTCTGCAAACCCTGAAATACACTGAAACATGTCCAGAGGAGGCGCTATAAGCTGTATCATTTGTTCTCCATTGCAGATGTGGGTTTATTAAACAGCACAGTGTCATGAAAAACTTGCCTACAAAATGATTATACAAAACGTGGATACATGATATTGCATTGCTTTTAGCATGTTTCACTGAAGTTTCAAAGAAGATTTCCCAGTGTCTGTTGCTAAATAGCATGTTTTACTTGATCTTAGTGCTGTGTTCGACACTATAGATCATGACATACTCATAGATTGATTACAAAACTATACAGGTATTCAAGGGCAGGGTTTAAGATGGTTGAGATCCTACCTGTCCGACCGCTACCACCTTGTTCATTTAAATGGGGAGTCATCTCAAATATCACCAGTAAAAAGAGTGATGGCTACCTATTAAGTTCCATATCAGTTACAAAATATTATTATTATTCCTTAGCTTGGGTTAAACAAATAAATTTTGCTTGGTTGGAACAGCAGCTACGCTAATTATGTCTCTATTAGTTTATTTCTGCCATATGTACATTAACTGACAGTCACCACTGATAAGCTACCACTAAATATTGTAGAAACTTAATTTGCTGTAAAGTTGCTTTGCAACGATTTGTATCATGAAAAGCGCTATACAAATAAACTTGAATTGAATTGAATTAAATGTTCAGTTTTCTCAGAAACAGTTAAACATGACAGTGGCATCATTTTGTTACACTGTTTTGTTGTACGTATCACGACAATTTGGAAATGAAATGTCTGTAAAAAGTTAGTGCTCTACCGCATTTGAAAATAACGTACTGCAATGATTGATATCACCGTTATATGTGAAACTACATTACCCATAAAGCTGATGGTCACAGGAAGTGACGGGGGAATAATAATAAAAGGAGAGCCGGGAAATGCGTGACATGTACTGCATGGTGTCCCTGAATAGTGTTTATTCTTATAATATTTCCCGATAGAGTGAACAGAAAAGTACTACATGGTGTCAGAAAACTAAAAGAACTCACAGGAAGAGAAGATGGACTCCGCTGGCGAGCTGATGCCTAGGATGGAGAAAGGGCGAGACATTTATAACACCTGGACATTGACTGAAGAAAATGCAAAACTTCTAAGCCCATACTACGACAGATTCCAAGCATACGTGATGCTGAAGAAAAAACACATTTTCGCACGGTACAAATTCCACGAGAAAGTGCAAGTGTACGGTGAGAGTTTTGACAATTTTGTAACAGAACTGAAATTGTTTGTTAAAGACTGTGGGTACACTAATGCAGATGAGATGGTAAGGGACAGAATAGTCTTTGCCATAAACTGCTAAACTATGGACCAGATCTAACACTAGAAAGAGCCATAGACATAGTGCGATCTCACGAAGTAGCACAGGGTCAAGTTAAAATCTTTGGCAGGACCGCACAGTGTAGCTCAGACGCCAAAAGTCACGCACACTGTGTTTAAATGAGGCAACCGGCAAAATCGTGCAAAAACTGCCTTCAAAGCTGAGCGAGACAGCATGAAATCTATGACGTGGACGATGCACAGAGGTGCACCGGGATAAGGAGAAATGCCCAGCGATGGGTAGACAATGTAAGAAGTGCGGCAAACTAAACCACTTCGCTAAGGCTTGCAAGTCACAACAGCCTTGAAAACAAAAAATGGTGGACGTTGTAAGTAACGACACTGAGCCCAACTGTGAAACAACACAGGAATTCTTCATTGACACGATAAATGAAGAACACAGTAAAGTGTTAAACGAGCAAGCTTTTGACAAAATTGAAGTCGGTTTGAATCTATACAAAATTTGATTTAAATTGGACACTGGGGCACAAGTAAACATAATCCCAGAAAACTGAATCATAGATGTCACAAGCCTCAGTCAACTAAAACCAGCAAGACGAAAACTATCAGGATACGGAGAACCCCTAGACCAAAACCATGCAGGAAATTTATGTGGTTGAAACCCAAGGGCCACCAATACTAGGACTTAAAGCGTGCCTAGAAATGGATTTGATAAAACTGGTTCTATCCGTACAAACAAGTATCGGACAGAACAACGACCTGTTTAGCGAATTCGTTGATGTGTTCGAGGGAATACACCTTGACCCAGCTGTCATTCCAGTAGTATACGCTCCACGAAAAATTCCATTCACCTTGCGCGGATGCTTGAAGGAGGAAATAAATGTAATGGAGCATCAAGGAATAATCGCGAAGGTAATCGAACGGACAGACTGGGTCAATGCCTTAGTCGTAGTGGAAAAACCCCCGCACTGGAGAACTCCATATATGCCTCGATCTGCAAGACCTAAACAAGGCAATCAAACGGCTGCATTATCCACTACCAACTTTGGATGATGTAATCTCCAGACTCTCAGATGCAAAATGCTTTAGTGTATTAGATGCCAGATCACGGTACTGGGCCATCAAGTTGGCAAAAGAGTCATCTAAGCTTACAATGTTTAACACAATCTTCGGACGATACCGGTTCCTTCGTCTGCCGTTTGGAATAGTCTTTGCGTGGGACGAGTTCCAGAGGAAAATAGATGAGACATATGAGGGGCTATCCGGAGTAGCAGCTATAGTAGATTACATCTTAGTGTACGGACATACAAAGGAGGACCACGATAAAAATCTACGTGCAATGCTTCAAAGAACGAGAGAAAGAGGCGTCCACCTGAACCACGAAAAAAGCACCATCTGCGTACCTGAAGTCAGCTACTTCGGACACAGACTGACGCATGATGGCATCAAATCGAACCAAAAGATGATTAAAGCCATAAAAGAAATGGAACCGCCACAAAACAAATCGGAGCTAGAAACCATACTGGGTATGATCAATTATTCGCCCCGAGACTGGCAGAGATAAACACACCGTTGCGCCAGATGCTGAAACAAGGCAATGAGTTTACATGGGACGAAACGCACAGTGCTGCCTTCCAACAGATCAAGGACTTGATCACGAGAGAGCCGGGGCCGGTACTGGCATACTACAACCCAAATTAATCACTGCAACTGCAAGTGGATGTGTCTAAAAATGGCTTGGGTGCGGTTCTTTTGCAAAAAGGAAAACCGATCGCTTATGCATCCAAATCGCTCACGGAAACGGAGCAGAACTACGCACAAATAGAAAAAGAACTTTACGCCATTCTGTTTGGATGTAAATGATTTCACCAGTACCTATATGGGAGAGCATTCATTGTAGAAAAATGTAGTAGGATATGTTGTAGGAAATCCGTTGTTTACCACGACACATTGTTAAATGAAGGAATGGAGGCACAAGTGCACGCCGTAGTCAGCAACTTACCTGTGTCAGACAGCAAACTTGCGGAGCTGCGTCAGGCAACTGGGGGAAACAGAACCCCCAGCTCACAGCCTTAAGACTGGTAATCCAAGCAGGATGGCTAGAGACGCGACAAAGCTTCCCACCGCTGGTGATGGAATATTGGAATCACAGGGACGAGCTCTCGTTCGCCAACGGCATCTTGCTAAAAGGTGAAAAAATCATTGTACCACGCAGTCTGAGACCTGGCATGCTAGAAAAGATACACACAGGCTGCCACATGGGTGTGGAAAAAAGTAAGCAGCGAGCAAGGGATGTCCTATTATGGCCAGGCATGAGCAAGCAAATAGAGGAAATTGTACAAAACTGCCCCATCTCTCTTGGACACTGTAACTCCAACCAGCAAGAACCGATGATTGCTCACCCAATTCCAAAGCGCCCATGGCAAGCGGTCGCTATACTGACCTCTTCACATGGCAGGGTGAAAATCATTGCTGTCAACTATTACAGCCGCTTCTTTGAGGTAGAAAACCTACATTCAACTTCCGCGGCTGCTGTAATCCGAAAGCTCAAAGCAATGTTTTCGTGCCACGAAGTGCCAGAAAAAATTGTGCCTGATAACGGTCTGCAATACAGTTCACAGGAGTTCCATGCTTTTGCGAAACAGTGGGACTTTGTGCACACAACAACAAGCCCATACTATGCCCCGAGTAATGGACTTGCGGAGAAAACGATGCAAACGGCAAAGCGGATATTGACAAAAGCACGCGAAGAAGGAAAGGATTCATACCTGAGTATCTTGGAGCACAGAAATGCTCCTGTCGATGGTTTTAAATCACCAGCTCAGCTTCTCATGAGCAGATGGCTTCGCTCAATCATCCCCGTTACAGACAAACTTCAGCAATCACAGACATGCAAACACACTGCTGTAAAACTCAAGAGAGAGCAATGCCAAGCAAAACAAAAATCATACAATGACAGAGCTGCGAAACCACTTACCGCACTGAAACAAGGAGCCAACGTCTATTTACAGCAAGGTAATGGGCAATGGACACCTGCCGTCATATCGCATGCCTTGGAGGATGGACGCTCTTACATCATCCGAAACACCGAAGGTCAGGAATATCGCCGGAACCACAAACACCTAATGGATGTTAAGGGACAAAACATAACCGAGTCACCAACTCAGTTAATTAAACTGTTTAATTCACATTTGTATTAGCTGTTCGTGAATGTTCATGTGTTAAAAAAAAAGAAAGGGAGATGCAATGATTGGTTATCACCGTTATATGTGAAACTGCATTACGGGGGAATAATAATAAAAGGAGATCCGCGAAATGCGTGACACGTTGTCACGCTGCTGCTACTGTGAAGGAGTGAGGAGCGAAGGAGCGAAGAGACGTAGGAGAATTCGTGAATATAGTCTTTATTTGCCAACGGAACACACACGTAGCACAGGGGATCGACGAACAAGACCGGACGCAGGACACAGGAAAAACCAAGGCTTAAATGACTAGAGCTAAACAAGGAACACCTGACATCAATGAACATAATCAACAAGGGAGAAACTGGGTAATGGGGAGCACATGGGAAGCAAAACACAAGACAGAGTACTGCATGGTGTTTAATCTTATAATATTTCACGATAGAGTGAACAGAAAAGTACTACAGTACCACCTACATTAAACCTAACTGACAGTGTTAACAAAAGCAAACACAAGATAAAAGCACATTTACTGAAGCAACAATGCCCTTTTATCTTGCTTCTACAAGTCTTTGAGCTCTTGTGGTTCATGGGACACATACCCAAGCACTACACATCACAGCTGTAACGCTTTACCGGGTGCGCTACCGAGCAAGCTTACTACATCAGAAAAGCCAAACATATGGAGCTACTTATGTATGGTTACAAAAACACAATATTGTGCAAGGAGTGGTGCAAAAATAAGTCTTTATTATTAATCAATAGTCTGCCCTGTAATCACAATTTGTGTAAAAAGGAACAAAAGTTGTCAGTGTTTTACTGCCACTAGTGCTAATGGAAACTGGGAAATGTGTGTAGAGATATGTTTTTGCAGTTCTGTCCTTCTAAATAAAGTATTTATCCCTAGTATAGTTATTACACTATACTTACATGTAATTCACCTGCATATATAGTGACATCTGTAATTACACTGTTGTAAATATGCATCTTGTGCTGCACCTTAGTGTAAACAGACACTCAGTATTATTATAACACAATAATAGTAACATACTGTAGCTTTTACACTGTATTGTAAGTAACTGCTTATACTTTAAGATGTCTTTGTTACAGTGTTATTATACAACTATGTACTGAATAATATTAATAATCATTAATATTAATAATTAAAATTAATTAAAATGTTAATTCAAAGTAATATTTACTTTTTATGGGGTAATGATTAGGGTTTCATTTATGGTGAGTTGCTTGTAATAATGCATAATTTGTTACTGCTATAGTAATTTTATGTAACAAGGTGTCACGAATTCAGTCCATGGACTTCCGTTTATTCACCACCAGATGTCACCCTTTCCATTACATTGACTCTCGCACTACACAAACTGTTGCATAGCACCCCGGACTACATATCCCATCATTCTTTGCACGATTTGCACACTGCACTGATTGCACACAGCTGTTTCTAATCACCTCACTCACTATATAACACCCACTCTAACCACATTTCTCTGCTGAGTATTGTTTAGCCTGTACCCCTTTCCGAGTCTCCGTGTTTTCCTTGTTGGCTTTGTTGTCTGTTGGCTCTTTGTTTACTGTGGGTGACGTGGAGGACGAACGCGACACCGTGTCTGTGACTGAAATGGCGGCTCTACCAGAGTACGTTCACAAAATGGCGGCGACAGTGGAGCCTGATCGCAAAATGGCGGACACCATGGCACCCCGTCATGTCACAGCTGCCCATCTTGAGCACCGTCAAGTCACAGCTGATCGTCATCAGTCCGGTCAGGTTCCAGTTCATTATCCTGAGTCAAGTTTAGTCACGGCTGATATTCATGAGTTTAGTCAAGTCACAACTGGTCGTCATGAGTTCAGTCTAGTCACGGTTGATCATCATGAGTCTGGTCTAGTCACAGTTGATCGTCATGAGTCAAGTCAAGCTACAGTTCATTATCATGAGTCTAGCCAAGTCACAACAGATCTTCCCGAGTCAAGTCTAGTCACAGTTGATCTTCTCACGTCTCAACTGTTCGTCCAGAGTCACATCACGCCTCAGTTATTCATCCAGAATCACGTTGCATCACAGCTGATCATCCACAGTCATGTCACGTCCTGTCTGTCACACCCAGTTTCTCAAGGTCAGTCCTTCGGTATCCCAGTCTGGTATCCAGTGTGAGGGATGCACCGCTGGTGTCTGCACGCACCGCTGGTATCCCGGTATCCCCACACTCGAACCCTTCTGTTCATGAACTAATTCCCCTGTCTGAAGTGTTTCCCCTGATGGGGATCGCCTTTTCGCCTTTTG
>NW_015505692.1:49269-49540 GCF_001515645.1 Sinocyclocheilus grahami
ATGGCGGCGACAGTGGAGCCTGATCGCAAAATGGCGGACACCATGGCACCCCGTCATGTCACAGCTGCCCATCTTGAGCACCGTCAAGTCACAGCTGATCGTCATCAGTCCGGTCAGGTTCCAGTTCATTATCATGAGTCAAGTTTAGTCACAGCTGATATGCATGAGTCTAGTCAAGTCACAACTGGTCGTCATGAGTCAAGTCTAGTCACAGTTGTTCTTCCTGAGTTCAGTCTAGTCACAGCTGATCTTCCTGAGTTCAGTCAAGTCA
>NW_015505692.1:50103-62603 GCF_001515645.1 Sinocyclocheilus grahami
CTTTCCATTACATTGACTCTCGCACTACACAAACTGTTGCATAGCACCCCGGACTACATATCCCATCATTCTTTGCACGATTTGCACACTGCACTGATTGCACACAGCTGTTTCTAATCACCTCACTCACTATATAACACCCACTCTAACCACATTTCTCTGCTGAGTATTGTTTAGCATGTACCCCTTTCCGAGTCTCCGTGTTTTCCTTGTTTTGCCTTGCCTTGCCTGTTTTTGCGGTTTTTGATCTTTGCCTGTTTTCTTGGATTTCTCCCTCTCGTCTCGTCCCTGTGATTCTGTCTGCTTATCGGTGACCTACGCTAGCCCTGTGACTATTCTTGTGTTTTGCCCGCCATATACCTGTTTGCCAGTGTTTTGACCCTGCCTGTTTACCACGTCTCTTAAATAAAGCCTGCAGATGGATCCACATGTCTCACGTCTTGTCAGCCCCGTTACACAAGGACACTGTAAAACAAAGTGCTAGCCTTAAATTCTATTCATACAGACAGAGGCAGTGAAGGCAGAAAATAATGAGGAGAACAAATTGTTCTAGACAAGAGAATATTACAAGTCAACACCAAAATAACTATAAAAACACATATGAACAGCATCACTGCAAACAGATTCAGAGCTATAAGCTCCCAGCTGATAAAAACATTAATTAAGATGCACCCACATAGTTATTGTTCTTAAATGCAAACATTATACCAAACACTTTAAGTTTCAATAGTTCAACACATCTAATAATAAAGTGTGACATAATTATAAGTATTGTTGATGACAGTGGAGTCATTTAACTCAGCAGTGATTAAAGAGAAGTGACGTTCTCCTCTACATCAAGGTGCTGTTGGAGCGAATCTGAAAGGCTGATTATGTTTGTTCTGAAGGCATTGGATCGGTCAGGAATAATGGTTGTTTATGTGCCTGTAAGCAGGAGCGTTTGACTCGCTGAAGCCCCTCTAATTACTGAGGTCTTCATACCTGTAAATTAAGCTACATAATGAGGAGCTGAAGACCAGCGAAGAGAGGTCAGCAAAAACCAGCCGAGCGTTTTCAATTTAATAGACATTTAAATAGTGTTAATTAAACGGCATGTAATAGACAAGTGCTCTGGACATTCTGGCATGGAAACGCTCTGGACGCGTCACTGAGAAGGAGAAAGAGAATGTGTTTGTTTAGGAGGAGCTCAGAGTCCAGCTGTTGTCCTGGAGTTCCCTGGCAGCTTCTCAACACCAGAGATGCTCAGTGCCAACTCCTGACAGACATATTATCATGCACGATTAAATATGAAGGGGAAAATGCCTTGCTGTGATTGTCAGGTTCTGCGCTTTCAAGGTTTATATGTGCTAATCTGAAGGAATATCTCTGGAATACATGATTATGGTCAGTCACAGAGTTCAGTGGCCATCCTGTTTCTCTAGATCGATATTATATATCCATTATGTATTTATTTTATTTGCTTAGTAGCCAGTCATAAGAGAAATTATGTCTAAATTAAGCCCATCAGGTCAATCCAAGAGCCTCCATTTTCAGTCGGGATCCGAAGCACCCAGCGAGGAGCTTATTTTGAGAAAATGACAGGATGATATGGAAAAAATTACCAATCGCAACGCAGAAGTCAATAGAATTTCATCCTGACTTCAATTATTCTGCCATAAACAGCGACTTGCTTTCACATACACCTTTCTTTTCTAAAACGAATGACAAATACAACACAAACGCACACATCGGTCAGTGGTCTTGTAGTCCATTTATCTCTTCACAATGTCAGCAAACTACATGAGTTCTCACCAATCAGAAGCGCTGATGCTGTGGTTCCTCGCCACTTTCTCTTCTTTACACCTCTCTCTGTGCTCCTGCTACATGATTATCATGGTGATTTCAGATGCGGGTGTGATAACAGTCATCATGATACCTGTGAAAGGTGCCCATTTAAAGACACGGGCGTTCATTAGAAAACAAACACAGGTGAGAGTAAGATGACATCGCGTGGAGATGCTGGGATGAGATGAAAATTAGCTTTCTTCCACTTTCATTCAGAGACTATTTTAGAACAGATATGAATATATGAGAAGTTACAGTGTATCGCGCAAACGCTCTCAAACAGCAGGATTTACAAGCTGAAGAAATCAGTAAAAACTCACAGCACCAACAAAAAAGCCAAAAAGTCTAGGTGTGTGGGATACAATAATCCAAAGAAAGCTGCAAAAAAGGCCTTCATATACAGTGGTGGCCAAAATAATTAGAACACCAGACAGATCTGAAAATATTGACTTTTTTTTGCCTCCAAACATGACTTAATTTCATAATGTTAATGAAACATGCAGATAGTTGCTCTGAGCACAACAAATATCAGATGAAGTGACTCGTAATGTTGTTATCCACTTTAAACTGTAATATTTGGTATGTCCACCTTTTGCAGAGATTACAGCATCACATCTCTCCGTCATAGTGTCAATATATTTCCTGAGAACTTCAACACTAATGTTATCCCATGCCTTCTGCAGCTCAAGCCAAAGGCTTTCCTTTGAATCTACAACAGATCTGTCCAGTTTATTTTCCAACTCACCCCAAATTTGCTCGATGGGGTTGAGGTCTGGACTTTGAGGGGCCAGTCCATCATTTTCAATGTTCAGGTAGCTCCGGCAATAGTTTGTTTTATAAGTATTGTAATGGCCAATTCAACAAAAACAACTGAAACCTTTTAAATATGCCAAATGCTCTAATAATTTTGGCCACCAGTGTATATATAGTTTTCGGAAGGGTGTTTGGTTAATAACACAGCTGACAATTTTTGTGGACATGAGTAAAATTTAATATTTTCTTATTTGAAAGAAAATAAAATGTAGGCTCAATCTTTTATTTATGGTATTTATGTATAAATATTAAATAAATGAATATAGATCATTTTGACTTGACTTTGAATTTGTTTTTTAAATTCAAGACTCATCCATTCAAAACAGAGACTGTCACGATCTCTAGCTGGAGTGCCCATGAGCTCCGCAAGAGGGCACTCCATTCTAGAGTCTTGCCACTCACCCCGGACTCCATTTCCCATGACCCTTTGCCCAGGAACCAATTTACAGACACACCCGTTCCAAACAGGAGGTCTATACAAGCTGCACACACAGACACATAGATCGCTGAGTATTGTTAGTCTGTTTAGCCTGTTGTGTTTCCTAGATTCCGTGTTTCCCTGTTTCCTTGTGTCCTTGCCTTCTTGTTTTTGATCTTGGACTGTTTCCTTGTTTTTGATTGTTTGCTGCTTGCCCTGACCATTGCCTGTTTATTGGATTACTCTTTTGGATTTGCCTTGGATATTACTGTTTTGCTGGTGTCTTACCCTGCCTGGCTGACTACGCTCTTAATGAAGCTGTATTTGGATCATCAACTCTGTTGTTACACTTCCCACATTATGGAGACATTGCAAAAACTGTAAATTAAGGGATATAAAGGCAATTTCAAGCAAACTAAAAAACAGGTCGCACAAAATATATGTGTCACGGATCTTGTGCCTGCTCTTCCGTTCGCTCACCATCCGAGATCAGCCGCTCATTACAATGGACTCTTGCACCACACTAACTATTGCACTTCACCCCGGACTACATTTCCCATCATCCATTGCACTGATTACACACACAACTGCAACCAATCAACACACTTTATAAGCCATGGACTTCCTCTTTCCGAGTATTGTTTAGCATATATCGCTCCCCTAGTGATAGCTACATTACGGAGCCAGTTTTCTGCCCTTAGTTCTTAGGCTAGTCTAGTCTAGTCTAGTCTTGTTTTGTGTTGTTTTGTTTTATAATTGCCTGTTACCTGATTCTTGCCTGTGTTTCTTGGATTAACCCTTTGCCTTTCTGTTTCGGACTGTGTTTGCACCTCGTCTGGACTATTGCTCGTGTTATTGGATTTCCCCTCTTGTCAAGCCCTTTGGATTACGTTCGCTGTCGACTGACTCACGCCCGTTTTGGATTACCCTTTTGTCTTGCCCTCAATATACCTGTTTGCCATTGTCAGAACCTTGCCTGTTTTATGACCACGCCTTGGAATAAAGCTTTGCAGATAGATCCGCACGTCTCACATCTCGTTCGCCCCGTAACAATTTACACACACAACTGCAACCAATCAACACACTTTATAAGCCATGGACTTCCTCTTTCCGAGTATTGTTTAGCATATATCGCTCCCCTAGTGATAGCTACATTACGGAGCCAGTTTTCTGCCCTTAGTTCTTAGGCTAGTCTAGTCTAGTCTAGTCTTGTTTTGTGTTGTTTTGTTTTATAATTGCCTGTTACCTGATTCTTGCCTGTGTTTCTTGGATTAACCCTTTGCCTTTCTGTTTCGGACTGTGTTTGCACCTCGTCTGGACTATTGCTCGTGTTATTGGATTACCCCTCTTGTCAAGCCCTTTGAATTATGTTTGCCGTTGATCGACCTACGCCTGTTTATCGGATTACTCTTGTGTCTTGCCCTCAGTTTACCTGTTGCCTTTTTCTGACCATTTTATGAATAAAGCTTTGCAAATTATAAGCCATGGACTTCCTCTTTCCGAGTATTGTTTAGCATATATCGCTCACCTAGTGATAGCTACATTACGGAGCCAGTTTTCTGCCCTTAGTTCTTAGGCTAGTCTAGTCTAGTCTAGTCTTGTTTTGTTTTGTTTTGTTTTATAATTGCCTGTTACCTGATTCTTGCCTGTGTTTCTTGGATTAACCCTTTGCCTTTCTGTTTCGGACTGTGTTTGCACCTCGTCTGGACTATTGCTCGTGTTATTGGATTTCCCCTCTTGTCAAGCCCTTTGGATTACGTTCGCTGTCGACTGACTCACGCCCGTTTTGGATTACCCTTTTGTCTTGCCCTCAATATACCTGTTTGCCATTGTCAGAACCTTGCCTGTTTTATGACCACGCCTTGGAATAAAGCTTTGCAGATAGATCCGCACGTCTCACATCTCGTTCGCCCCGTAACAATATGTGACCTTATAATATGTATTTTCTTAATGGATAAAAATAATAAGAAATATGACTGCTGTCAAATGACTACAATATTGTATTGTATAATAAGGTTTTAAATCACAAATATATTTCCATAAGAATCACTACAGTCTGAAGCGCCATCATTTTCAATAAGCAGTAATTGAAGAGTGTCTTTAAGCATCTGAGCACAAACACACATTTGTCCTGAGGTCTGATGTCAAACGCATCAGCGCGCGTCACTTCAGTCTGATACACTCAATGTCCCGCGTGCGTTTCAGAAGCAATTGAAATCTGAAATGAGCTGCGGAGCCACCCGCTGTGCTGTAATGTGCTTGTTATCCATAATCGGCTTGTATGCAGCAGCCTCATGTGAATGAGGAGTAAAGCAGGAGCACGGGCTGCAATCAGATGAAAGCGCAGCCGCTCGCCCTCCATCACGCCAAACATGTTGGGCTTTAAGTTTGAGACTGTAGGTGTTTTGTGAGCATCAGGCCTCTCGAGCTGACACTTATGCTAATGCTGTTCTCGATAATGCGATCACATGAGGAGAGCAGACGCTTGGCCTTCGCAGGAGTCATCAGCATTTCACGGCCTAAACACAGAACGCAAGATGCTTCTGACAGAAACCCAGCGCCTTCACATCGCCGACGAGCATTTAAAATGACACGTGATGATGGAGCTCGAGCTTTCGAGTGAAAACAATTCACGAAAACACTCGCTAATGAAAACACGTCTGTTTGCGCTTCTAGAAAGAAAGATTTAATCAGCTCGAAAAACACAGCACTGTTCCAGTTCCTCCAAAACAAACATTTCACGTGGAGAGAGAGAGCGAGAGCGATTGCGATTAGCGTGGAAGAGGAGGATGCTGGGACACGTTCCACACGCCAGCTCCTTTCATTTGCAGCTGATCATTTGCGCCGGTGATTACAGCGCTTTTGTTGCACCAACAGTTTTTAATATCGTGTGAATTACCCACTGTGCATTACAGGAGAGAGAGAGGAGGAAGATTGCTCCAAAGCCAAAATAAAACAGCACAGCAAACGCTTGACATTATCTGTCTGGTAATGTGCAGCAGGTCTGAGACGCTCTGCTTATGTGTCATTAAACGAGAGAGAGTGATCCGGCTCCCGCTGCGAGACCCTCAACCCACAATTCACTCACCAGCGCAATTTTGAAATTACAGCGCGACCAACTTTCCCGCAAAAGCCAGCAAGCTCCTGCTTTAACAAGCTCTGGTAAATCCAAGATGATTATTAAAACAGCGCAGCGACGCGTCCTCTTCATCACCGAGCACTTTAGCACTCACGCGGGATCATTTCAGGCACAAACGCGGCACCCATGTAAATGAACCCATAGTGGAGTTCTTCACTATTTAGCCTCTTTTGTAAACTCGCAGTGCTCTGAAACGCTCTCAGGATCATGGCCGTGAGAGTTTGGCTGATATCAGCATCTCCGGCTGCTACAGTACACAATATTCAGCTCACAGTTTACAGATAGGCCGATAATCCACACTGTTATTTACTCTCCAGTAAATGTCACGTCTGCACTGATGCTTTTCCAGCACGCTGCGATACTGTTTGCTTTCTGCTTTTGATGGGGGAACAAGAAAACATATTTCTGTCTGTCCGACAGATCAATGAAGATGTGTTTATCCTGTGATAATGGATCTTAAATGCCGTGTTGACTGAAGGCTTTTTGTAGCGGTCACTTGTCGATCTATTAGCCGGCATCTAATTCGCCTGAGGAGGTGATGCTCAAGTGCAGGTCATCATGGCAAAAATAACACGTATGGAGAGATGTGCGAGCCATGTGTATGTATTCACCAATACTCGTCATTGTGCGTCTCTGAAAACATCAAATACTCTACAATAAGACAGGTCAGGAGTGAGAGTTTAGAGGAGAAAACCTTCCAACTCCATCAGAACCAGGGCTTTTAAACTAGACGTCTGCAGAACATATGAACATGATAGTTTGTGATATTCAAACTAGATAGGTTGTAATGTTGCTTTCAGAAAGAATAAGATAAATGACTTGCATTGCATTCAAGGTCTACATTTCATCAGTTCATGCATTCCCTGGGATTGAACCCATGACCTTGGTGTTGCAAGCACTTACTCTACTGTTTGAGCTACAGACAGGTTTATTGCCTTGACAGCACTAGTTTTTAACCATAAGAAATACATAAAACAAAGAATTGTTTCTCTTATTTGTCATGTGACATATATGAATGCAGAAACAGCTCATTAAGAGAGTTTCTCTCCATTCTTGCCTTTAGTTACACAATTTCATTTAGTTCAGTTCATTTTCTGTCAAACCACGTTTGAATCATAAGGTTTTTATTCTGAAAATAATTGAATGTGTTTGCACATCTGTAGAGAAATTGTTCAGATAATTTTAATTTTGGAAATAATTCTTTAATTTCACAAATAACGTTGTCTGTTTACAGTAATTGTATAGCCTACACGGACGGATGTTGCACTAATTGTGTTAAGGGTTTAGGAAAATTGTTAAAAATGTTGAACAAATTGTCATAGGGATCGTAAAAATCTGTAATATAATGTTTTTCTCACACCGTATGAATGGGTCGTTATACATGGCAGTATATAGAAGGGGCTCATCATATGTTTGATGGTGTAAGAGGAGACAGTGACACCATGACATGCACACAATCTTCAAAATAAAGGTTCTAAGCAATGTTTTTGCAGTGATGCCACAGAAGAACCCTATTCGGTTCCTCAAAGAATGTTTCAGTCGTCAGTGCTCAAAAGAAGCATGTTTTGCTTAGTGTGAGAGAATTTTAAGAATCGAAATAACCTTCTTCCACTATAAAGAACCTTTTGTGTGAGTGGATGTCAGAGCTTCTTCTTGGAACCATCAATGCCAATACAGCAGCTTTTTTTTTTTTTTTAGTTTATTTGTTTACAGTGGCGATGCACATTAATAAACATGGCTCTAAATGTGCCAGAATTAGCCAAAGAGGCTATTTTTAATCTGTAGACACCTGACAAAATGTTAAAAAGTCACCCTAAAAACAAAAGGATTTGTGTGAAAGAAGGCCGAGCAGTTTGAAGCCTCTATCACACCGTTTGAGCTGAATATCAGAACAAACAGCCGAGCACGTGCAGCACGCGGCGATGCATCAAGCGCATTCATATCCCGTGACAGCTGAGCCTCGTCGAGCAGTGAAGGATGCTGGGACACCGTTCTCCATCTCATCACCTGAGCTTCCTCCACAGCCTCATCTGTATGAGCTGGCAGTCTGTGGCCGTTTATTACCCCGAACTGCTCCCACCGGCAGCCTTTATGCTGTAATAACCCACCTATGCTTGGCTTATCATATTCAAGCCTACCACAATTAAATGCAGCCCTTGTCATTTGGGCACTTGGGGAAATCTCACAGATAGTTCTGCAGAGAGCGAGTAGATTAAAAAGCCTGGGTTTGTTTTACATAAAGCCCGGCTCTGTCAGGACGCAGCAGGGCCGAGCGCTCGCCGCCGCAATAAATCACCAGCGCGGCGCATTCAGCGGGATCGTTGGGTCCGCAGGCCTTCTGCTGACTGCACATTTTCAGCTTTAATATGTGACCTCACCACAGTATTTCACAGATCCTGCTCACAGCGTGATGGATTCGCTCTGGTTTACATTTTTGGAGAGCAAAAAGGACATCAAGATGATCTTATCACTCTCCGTGTGCATTTGTACATAATGCACAGTGGTTTACGCGGTTATTTTATTTGCTTCAGCACGTTTTCCCTTCATGATCAGGGAGCATAAGCAGTAGACGAGATCTTTTATCATATTATATAGTGTGTTTAAAGCATGCGATCGTGCCCTAGTTCTTCCACAGAACCCTTTCTTTTCTTTTTAGTCCTAAATTCACGTTTTATTTGATGACAATTTACACTATCAACATGCATTTGATAGTATAATATTTTGACCATAATTTGCATGTTATCTATTGGAGGTGCGTGGAATAATTAAACCTTTAATCATGGTTTGAGTAATTTTGCATCACATAACTAAGTTACTGTTTTAAGGTGATGCTGTTATAGTGTAATTACACAAATAAGTACTGAGTAATAAGTAATGAGTAATTAACTGCGTGTACTTAATATACACTTGAACGTAAAGGTACTTTACTGGCATCTATAGTTGCATGAAGAACCTCTAATATCTACAGTTTACTTACATGGGGTAGGTTTAGGTTCAGGGTCATTACCTAGTTATTGTGATTACTATAATAAGTACATAGTATGTACATGAGGAACAGGACTGTGAAATAAAGTGCTACCTCAATTTTAACAACTGAAGATGTTTTGTAGTGGAAAAAGGTTCTTCTTCAGACTAAGAAATAAATTATTTAAGAACTGTTCACTGAAAGGTTCTTAAGGGAACCAAAATTGGCTTCTCTATGGCATCACTGTAAAAACACCCATTAGAATCCTTGATTTTTAGGTTTAAAATGAGAGTTAGGGTTTGGTTTAGGGTTAGTTGCTTCAAATTAATCATAATTTACTTTTACGTCATATTAAGTACACGTAATTATTCCACCTTAAATTAAAGTGTAACTCGATGCTAGTGTTATGATTCATGCATTAAAATTTGCAGTATATATGTCAATAGATGTAAGACATACAATGTGTGAATGTGACTCACTGAGTGATCTAGTGAAATGAAAAAATACAAAATATCTTGTTCTTTCGCCTCAAGAAGTCAATGTATTTCTGCAATAACTGATACAAGGTTCTAAAGGGTGTTTAAAGCCACAGAACAACCATTTTAGGCTCCTCAAAGAACCTTTAAGTCCTCGGTTCTTAAAAAGAACAATTATTTTCTCAGTGTGAAGAACATTTTAATCATCTAAAGAACCTTCTTCCGTTATAAAGAACCTTTCGTGGAAAGGAATGGATGTTATAGATTTGTTTTGGAACCATCGATGCCAATAAGGAACCTTTATTTTTAAGAGTGTATTTCAAAGCAGGTTTTCTCTCGGAAACCACAATCACATCATCTAATACTGTACCGGATTTCAGCGTGCAAGCGATGTGTTTTAGAGACATCACGTGAGCGAGCACGTTAAACAGCGAGGGGCCGGCGGTCCGAGTCGAGCCGTGTTTACACTCATAACAGTAGCTAATTAAGTCCTCCTGATGGAAGGCAGAGCTGATTACACCACGGCAAGCGGCTCATCATTAACATCCTCTCAGAGTGTGGAAACGGGTGAAAGACCTCTCCCTTTGTCTGCCTTCTCTCACTGTAATTGTGTGTCATGTGTTAAAGGAATTAGTCAGCCACAATCCTCAGTCCACTAATGAAGCCGGCCCGTCTGGGAGAGCAAATCACCCAAAACAAAGACCGAGACGCAGCCGATGGCCGGCGGGACTCTCTGAAAGCGTCTGCGTGACGTATCGTGTTCACGTGTGGAGTCATACTATATGTCAGACACCTGCATCAGCCGCGAGTCCACCAGAAGCAGATGCGTTTTTCTTATAAATTTATTAGCCGTTCCCTTGTGGGTCGCCGGTGGGATTATCTCATTTAGCACACTTCCTAAAATCCTGCGTAAACATTTACATTTAATTCACTGTGCCCGCAAAGCTTCTGTTTTACATAAAGCTGATCAAATGAAGTTGTTTGCCGCACATCTCTGTTGTCTGTCTGCGGGTGATTTACAGTCTGTCGACGGCGGCGGAGAGAAAGCAGTCTTTCTCGTGGAAAGGACACGGGATAGCGGCTCTTTCAGGTATTAACGTGTCTTCATGCCCATCAGAAAGCAGAAAGACGCTCGTGTTATTCAGTCGCCGGCCCCTGCGAGGGCTTTGAACCTGCCAGACGGCTCCACGCCACAGAAAACAGCCGATGTGATTTGTATTATAATAATCCTTTAATTACTTCACGGCGAAACGTCTATAACGCATTAAGTCATTGAGTGCAGCCATCGAAGGGAAAGGCGGAGAGATCTTGTTTTGCATAAAGTCTTTAGCTAAGTCCCACGACTTCGACTTCTTCTGTTTTGATAGCTAATATATCATCCGAGGAATAATCCGGCCTACATTTCCAGGATATTTTTACAGACTCAGTGAATGCGTATCATCCACGGGCTCTTTAATGTTTGCAGCAGCTCGTCGACGCGCTACCACACAGAATGAAGCACAAAGGGCTTGACGGGCCGAGGAGACTTTGCACTGCATGAAGTGATGCTGGTGATGTTAAAAGAGACTGATCTGCAACACTCTCCATGGGCAGCGTCTCATTTGATGCCCGCTCTCGTCTAACATGTCGCTTCAACGAAGCTAACGACGCAAAGAAAGCACAATAGTATGCTGCGTATGAATATCAGGTTCAGTTAGATCAGGCTCTCCAATAAAATATGCATATATTTATTTATAATGGGAATTTGTCTCTGAAGAAGTGCAGCTGACTGGAGGAAGGGCTGTGACCTCTGACCTCTGACCTCTACCTCTCACACCATGTGTCCAAATGAAGGTTTGATAACATTAAAATAGAAGATTAGTTTAATCATGTCTGATGTTTACTATAGCAGTGGTGCTCAACCAAAGGCCAGTGAAAACTCATGAAAACTCATGATCATCTCTGGAGACCTTCTTCTTGACAAAAACTGTGACGGATCCAAATTGCTGTGATGCTTTTAGAGTTTTTCATTTGCTTTTCATATGCATGGACGAGTGTGCATAATGAAGACCAATTAAAGTGCTTTCGTGGCACGTGAATGCACTCGTGTCAGCTTTAATGCACTCGTGTGTCTTGAAGAGGGGGAATCAAACACCAGCATGCCATCTTAATATTCAGAGCTTCTTTCTGATTTTAATTTTCACCACAGATGTATTGTTTCTGGGCATTTCCAATCAAGAAGCCCCTCTGCATTACATTCATGTAGAGTTCATGTGAATCGTGTTTCTGTACGCAAACAACATGCTATTTTTAATATCCTCCATTGAGCATGCGGAACCAAAACATACAGAAAACCTGAGGACTGTCATGACAGGACATGTAATCCCAGAAATACATCGGAGTCACTCACTGATCTTTGAATGTCTGAATTTGTTCACTAGTCATGAAGAGTCTCTTGAAGACCGAGCATTAAGAGGAACAGTTCATTCAGAGCTTAAAACTGAAATACTCTCAAACGCTTTCTTCTGTGCAACTCAAGCGGTTGATGTTGATGAATATCATAATATAACAGAAGTGAATGGTGACCAGAAGCCAAAGAGCAACACAACAGTCAACTATCCTGTGACTCCAGAACACTTGAAATACAGAGTCACGTGGACTGCTGCTGGGATACTTTTAGGCTTGAGATGCACTGATAATACATTTCTCCACCAATACTGATAGCTGATAAATCTCCCCCAACAATGGGAACCCTCTCATGGTACATTACTCTAACATTAGAGGTTAAGGTCAGGGTCAGGGTTAGGTTAGGTTAACAACAGAGCCCAAACTATTATATTCAGCTGCTAATTATGTTCAGATATAATAATCACACTCAAACAAAAA
>NW_015505692.1:64330-72290 GCF_001515645.1 Sinocyclocheilus grahami
ACACACACACACACACACAGACACGCGCACACACACACACACACACACACACGCACGCGCGCGCACACACACACTGACACACACACACACACGCACACAGACAAACTGAAACAATAGCAACATTTAAAAAAAATGTTAGATGAACATCCAACTACAATGTTTTTTGACATTGTTTTTATAAATGTTTTGAGAACATTAGTAAAAACCAGACTTTGAACAAACATTCTAGTAACATTACTGGAAGAACGTTTGTTCATAACTTTGAGAGAAACTTCTCAGAACCTTAACCAAACTTCTGAAAACATACTCTTTTAGATGAGAATATGAAACTAGGTTTTTCGCTTATTATAAAACATAAAATATTTTGTTAGTCAATGTTTACTGTAAATTAGTTTACTTTTTGACTTCAACAAGACATGAATGTTTATTGTGATGTCTTTTTAAATGTGTCAAGCATATCAAGACAAAACACAATTTAAATAAGTTGCTTCTATTATAGGAAGTGTTATTTGCTTCTAGACAAACTGAACATAACAGGTTCGATTAGACTAATATAAAAACACTATAAATATTTGCTGCCCAGGTTCTGGTTCTAGTTTAGTGACAAAAGCGAGATAAATGTGCATTTCCTCAATTGGAAATTGTGTGTATGTGTGTGAGTGTGTGTGTGTGTGTGTGTGTGTGAGAGAGAGAGCGTGTGTGTGTGTGTGTGTGTGAGAGAGAGAGCGTGTGTGTGTGTGTGTGTGTGAGAGAGAGAGCGTGTGTGTGTGTGTGTGTGTGAGAGAGAGAGCGTGTGTGTGTGTGTGTGTGTGAGAGAGAGAGCGTGTGTGTGTGTGTGTGTGTGAGAGAGAGAGCGTGTGTGTGTGTGTGTGTGTGAGAGAGAGAGCGTGTGTGTGTGTGTGTGTGTGAGAGAGAGAGCGTGTGTGTGTGTGTGTGTGTGAGAGAGAGAGCGTGTGTGTGTGTGTGTGTGTGAGAGAGAGAGCGTGTGTGTGTGTGTGTGTGTGAGAGAGAGAGCGTGTGTGTGTGTGTGTGTGTGAGAGAGAGAGCGTGTGTGTGTGTGTGTGTGTGAGAGAGAGAGCGTGTGTGTGTGTGTGTGTGTGAGAGAGAGAGCGTGTGTGTGTGTGTGTGTGTGAGAGAGAGAGCGTGTGTGTGTGTGTGTGTGTGAGAGAGAGAGCGTGTGTGTGTGTGTGTGTGTGAGAGAGAGAGCGTGTGTGTGTGTGTGTGTGTGAGAGAGAGAGCGTGTGTGTGTGTGTGTGTGTGAGAGAGAGAGCGTGTGTGTGTGTGTGTGTGTGAGAGAGAGAGCGTGTGTGTGTGTGTGTGTGTGAGAGAGAGAGCGTGTGTGTGTGTGTGTGTGTGAGAGAGAGAGCGTGTGTGTGTGTGTGTGTGTGAGAGAGAGAGCGTGTGTGTGTGTGTGTGTGTGAGAGAGAGAGCGTGTGTGTGTGTGTGTGTGTGAGAGAGAGAGCGTGTGTGTGTGTGTGTGTGTGAGAGAGAGAGCGTGTGTGTGTGTGTGTGTGTGAGAGAGAGAGCGTGTGTGTGTGTGTGTGTGTGAGAGAGAGAGCGTGTGTGTGTGTGTGTGTGTGAGAGAGAGAGCGTGTGTGTGTGTGTGTGTGTGAGAGAGAGAGCGTGTGTGTGTGTGTGTGTGTGAGAGAGAGAGCGTGTGTGTGTGTGTGTGTGTGAGAGAGAGAGCGTGTGTGTGTGTGTGTGTGTGAGAGAGAGAGCGTGTGTGTGTGTGTGTGTGTGAGAGAGAGAGCGTGTGTGTGTGTGTGTGTGTGAGAGAGAGAGCGTGTGTGTGTGTGTGTGTGTGAGAGAGAGAGCGTGTGTGTGTGTGTGTGTGTGAGAGAGAGAGCGTGTGTGTGTGTGTGTGTGTGAGAGAGAGAGCGTGTGTGTGTGTGTGTGTGTGAGAGAGAGAGCGTGTGTGTGTGTGTGTGTGTGAGAGAGAGAGCGTGTGTGTGTGTGTGTGTGTGAGAGAGAGAGCGTGTGTGTGTGTGTGTGTGTGAGAGAGAGAGCGTGTGTGTGTGTGTGTGTGTGAGAGAGAGAGCGTGTGTGTGTGTGTGTGTGTGAGAGAGAGAGCGTGTGTGTGTGTGTGTGTGTGAGAGAGAGAGCGTGTGTGTGTGTGTGTGTGTGAGAGAGAGAGCGTGTGTGTGTGTGTGTGTGTGAGAGAGAGAGCGTGTGTGTGTGTGTGTGTGTGAGAGAGAGAGCGTGTGTGTGTGTGTGTGTGTGAGAGAGAGAGAGAGAGAGAGTGTGTGTGTGTGTGTTTGAAGTGGGTGATACAGTAACGGATACAGCGAGGAGCCGTCTGTCATCAGGCCGTCTGCTAAGGTGATGTCAGACAGACAGGCAGAAGCGGAGGTCTAGCAGCTGGCAGAGCCGTCAGGAAACACACTGGCAACAGTGTCAACATCCACTAAAGCATCAACAGCAGCAACACCAAACAAACACAGCAGCTGTGCTGGCGCTGGAGCACGGCTCATTCATGAGGTGAGTACACACACCTGAATACGAGCGCGCCTTCAATGCTCAGAGCGGCAGGTGAAAACGGACACACTGAAAAGAGTTACTCTGTTTACCACACTTATCACTCTTATGATTGTTACTGCAACAATAACAGCAATATCCCCATAGACTGCAGGACAATGGACAGAAATAACTCAATAGAGACCAGCAGATGCAAATCTTAAGAGGGTCACGCTACACTGAAATACAGCAAAGCCATTAAACAAACCTAAAAAACATGCTTTTGTCTCGTCAGGTAGCTAATAGAGAAGTGCAAATGTCATACGAGATCATGAGCCGCTACAAAACACAGCCTGAAACCAAAGACATAAGCATGACTTGAACATTTAGTTAAGGCAAGACACTACAAAAAAAAAAATTAATAATTCAAAAACTTTTTTCATACTCTGCTACATTTTGAGATTTTGGATTTTACTATGTTTTGCTTCTGTAACATGTCTTCATTCGGACTATTGAAAGAAAAACAAAATAACTTTAATTTGTTTATTTTATTTCTCTTTATCTATTTGCATCTGTAGATTTAAATTCCAATCCATATGTTTAAATAGTTTTTTTTCCCTCTCACATACACCAAACTTTTTTAGTTTTATTCCTCTCTGCATTCTTAATGTTTGTTAATATTTCACTCACACTGATTTATGCAATATTTTCCTCCTAAAAACATGGTGAAAATGTTTGTTTTCTGTCTGTTGACAGTATTTACTGATGTATGGAGAGATACAAAGATAAATCCAACATCCCCTCTGGAAAAACCTTTAACTCTAATATGGCAACAAAATCAAACAAGAATTATGAAACTGACTTTATGCAATGTTCATATTTATGTTCTGAAAACGCATGCAAATTACCACCTACTTAATTAGATAGTGCTTCATTTTCATATATAAACTTAACATTTCAGAAAATATGATACAAAACAAGTACAGTAATACATATTAGCTAAAATTGTACCCAATTCACCTGCAATTCCTTGCTTTAAAGGGAAAAAGAAAAAAGAACCGTAAAATAACTAGAATTTATTGTGAAGCCATTAATTTAAATTATTATTTTAAAATATGCACATTTACTCTAAATCGTTTACCTAATATGACAAAAACGGCTTACACACATTTTTTAAAACTGCACACACAAAATGCAAAATGCATCACATCTCTTGCAAAATGAAGCACTGCATTCAAAATATCACAAACACATCTGCAAAGCAAACATTTGTCTTATGTTCCAAACACCTTTGCCATACTATTATATATATATATATATTATATACACTGTAAAACTGAGATTATGGACATCATGCCTCCTGCAGCACAAAATAAAATATCAGAACAATTTTAAGGAATGTTCCATTTTTGGGAATGAATTAAAACTGAATGATTGTTTTTAAATGTAATGAAACAGTGCAAAGTGAAATGGGTCAGTAATTATTTTGCGCAATGTAAATGTTTTTTGATTAAAAACATGCCATTTGTGCCAGTAATGCTTAAAAAACGTGTTCGGACACCGAAGCACACCATATTAACACACAAAATAAGAACACGGTGTGTTTTACTGAGGTTTAGTCTGGACCTTGACCTCTCAGATTCAGTGCTAACTCATGATGGGTGATATCTGATATCTGCAGCTCCGGCTCCGGCTCCGGCTCAGGTCAACATCACACCCCACAGGTCAGCAAATCCGCCTGCTCTCAGACACACACACTTCCCAGCATTCTCACACTTCCTCTGACCTCCAGCGCAAACACACGCCTGTCAGCGCTCCGCACACAGGTACGACGAGGAGTGACGGGAACCAAACGCCCCTCGACATCTCCGTCTCGATCCCGCGCAACTGAAGCAGATTTACTACAGCAGAAGAGAACACTGCATCTCTCCCAGGGGTATTATAGTTCACTTCAACTGAAACACAACTAAAGTCAAAAGTATAAAAAACATTTTCGTTGCTTGAAATAAAATAAATACATATAAAAAAAAAATGTTTTAGCTAGTTGCCAAGGGAACAATTTAATCTTGTTTAACTTAATGTACTAATGAATAAAAATGTATAAAAACTTTAAAAAAATATACTATATAAAATAAAGAAAGATAAAATGAAAACAGAACATATATATATATTCATTAAAACTATAATAGCATATGAATGATACTAAAATAACTCTTTGGCCTGCCATGCCTTAAAAATGCCATTGGAGCATATTTTTATTTCTAATTCTAATACTTTTTGTTCTGTTTTTCAATTGAAATTTACACAGTATACTGGAAAAGAGTTTGATTTTAAATAATTAAATTGTAATATATTTGGATATGATGCAAAATAAAAAAAAATTAACCTGTGGCCCTCACTTAGGTTTGATTTTTGGTCCTTCATAGTGCAAAGTTTGAACAGATCCTGCCCAAGTGACAGCTTGTGTACCGTTTTTCTGAGAGTTTATGATAGTTACATGCAACTATCTTATAAGAAATCCATATAAAATGGTTTTTGAAGACTGAAACCTGTGCCTCTTTGTGGCCTGCGTGTTCAGAGAGATGCGAGTCTTTTATCTACATGTGGTCAGTGTTCATACTCGACAAGATCATTTGAAACAGAAAGGCTTTCAGCTGCTCGACTGATGAAGGTTTGTCAAGGTTAGTGTTCATTAAGAAAACAAATATCAATGAGATCAGTGCGTAATCTCTGGAAATATATTCTCTTCATCTTCGTTTCTTAAACCAATTACACTAGTAGTGGAAGTTGGAGGAGATCCGTAAGAAGCCTAAGCAAACATCTGCGATTGGAGCGCCGCTGATCATTAGGTCATTCTCCAGACGGGTCAGTGACCTCGAGACTTTATCTGCACGTCTGGAGCGAGGGCCGGCTGATTGGCAGGTTAATTTGTGATGCTATAAGCTGATATTCTTGGCTTGCTTAATGCTCTTTGCTGCAGATAAGTCTGCTTAATATGAAGACTGTCATAATTCACGAACGTTTGTGACAGAAAACTCATCAATCGAAGACGCTGTCCAAAGTCACATCATCCGCTGGCTGTTTGGACGACTTTTCTCCCTTCTTTCCCTTCTTGTTTTGCTCTTGATGAGTTTACGCTGAGACGTCCAGTTCCCGTCCTCCAAGCGTCAGCTGTTTTCTGTGCAAATTAACACACTCAGTGGTGAACTGGATTCCAATTTAGATCCGGAGCCGAGTGTGCAAATTAGCCATGCTTTTTAATTAAGCGCATCTCTCGGCATTAGCCGTGGGGCCATTGTTCGGCATAGTGCAGGTGCAAATTTATTCCCGCTGGAAGACCTGCGATGTCCGTCCTGCGGACGCAGCCTAATCAGACCCCAGCGGGGGGACCGTCACACCGAGAGCTTCTGCTGAGAGCGGACAGAATTTATTCCTCATTTGAGGATCTGCTTTATAACAGTTCCATTAAAAGTTGCCACCGTGCAGATGAGCGCGGCACTTGATGAAGAGCGATCTCACCCGCTGGACAGCTGACAGACAGTCCAGCGCCATAATTTGTTAACGAGTCGCTCCTCAGTAAATGACTGGAGGTGAGCGCTGACAGCTCTGAAGACGCTGCTGTGTTTATATGTTTTGTACGTATCACTGAGCTTCTAAAATAACGAGTGTCTTGTCGCGTGGCCCTTTCAATTGAGCCACTTTGCATGTGAGTAGCAAGAAAAGAGGAAGGCCGTAATTATAGATGCAGCTTCCTGCCATTGGGAGCTGATGTTCTGCCATAAAGCATCGCGTGTGAGGTGACTTCAGTCTCAGACACAGCTGACCAACAATGAAAAGAAAGTCAAAACAGTCAGTGCTAGTGTCCATTCATGTCCTCATCCAATGTAAACATGTTCAAACAAAAGTGATGCATGCATTTGCGTATTCACCACTTTTATGCTCCTGAAGAAAGATTTCTTTATTTGCTCAGCACATTCATGTAATTACAGTTGACTAACATTTATATTTCCCTAACCCTAACCCTAACCAGTAATTCGTTGTATGTTAGTTAGCTAACAATAATTAATGTATATGAAGTAGCTATATAGCTAGAGATCTGGCTAACTATCATTCCCTGACAGATTTCTGCATGTTGCATCAAAATATACGTCGTATAGGATTCATGATGCATTCTCATGCAAACCAGATGGGATCTTTTGTTATCATTTGATGACATTAGTTATTTACATTAGTTATCATGAACTAACAATAAAAATACTTTCACAGTATTTATTAAAGGTGATGTGAATTTAAACATACTATTAATTATTACCTTTTGTAGGTCGCTTTGCGTGAATGTAAAATGTTATAATATTTAATTGACACGAGCTAACATAAACTCACAATGAGCAGCTGGGTTTTTATTAAACTATGAACTTAAAACTATAAACTATGATTACCCGAGGAATTATTTATTTTATACTTTTTTTCAGATTTGTCTCATCAGTTGTATACATTTTTGGTAATGCTTTTGATTACAACCCGCAACGTACTGCGAAGTAAACAGAATTTACAGCGTAACTTTTTTGTAATTATAGTGTACCTATTCAGTACCTCAGTGTAGGTATTTATGCGAAGTTTGGGGAATAAAGGGGTAATAACCTGTAAAATTACAAATCATTTATACTGTAGGTATTTTGAAACTAAGGGGTACCTATTCTAATATTACGTGGTATGTATGACCTAACAACAATCTTATATTTGCAAGCGATTTAGCAAAAACATACACTGTGTACTTTTTTTATAGTCTACACATATAAAACACGCTGGTAATTGTTTCAATCCAAATGCTCGGTTTAGGCTGTTGGTTAGGAAGCTGACTTGATTTGACCCAATTTGGGTTGATATCAGTAAAGTAACTCGACGGTGCTGGGTTATGAATGTGGAGGACGTGAAAGAGAGCATGCAGCAAGTCACGCTAGTTCAAATGTGAATGGTTCTGTGTGCGGCGCCATCCGTGTCTGCTTTTAAGATGTAAACAGTGAGAGATGCTGAGACAGGTGAAAGTGTTTGGTTAATAGTGAATATTGACCTATTGTGCGTACCGTTGTGGCTCCCGCTGTTAGCAGGGGATAATCGCTACAATTGGGGTAAAAAAGACAAAACATACACCGTGTACTTTTTTTATAGTCTACACATATAAAACACGCTGGTAATTGTTTCAATCCAAATGCTCGGTTTAGGCTGTTGGTTAGGAAGCTGACTTGATTTGACCCAATTTGGGTTGATATCAGTAAAGTAACTCGACGGTGCTGGGTTATGAATGTGGAGGACGTGAAAGAGAGCATGCAGCAAGTCACGCTAGTTCAAATGTGAATGGTTCTGTGTGCGACGCCATCCGTGTCTGCTTTTAAGATGTAAACAGTGAGAGATGCTGAGACAGGTGAAAGCGTTTGGTTAATAGTGAATATTGACCTATTGTGCGTACCGTTGTGGCTCCCGCTGTTAGCAGGGGATAATCGCTACA